>NC_056587.1:11263462-11470962 GCF_018340385.1 Cyprinus carpio
GAAAAAGTAAACCTGAATGAATATCCAAATTTTTAAAAATTTTACTTATTCTTCAAAAATTCTTATTTTCTCGTTATTATCTATTTTTTTATTTTCTTCTATTAAATTTTAATTCTATACTATTCTGAAATATATAAACTCAAAATATATATACTATATTGTCTAAACATTTATTTTGAAATTTGCTAAAATTATTTTATTAAACGTTACTAAATTATTAGTGTTTTAAAAATTAAGTCAGCATTAGATGATGTGATAATCTAAATGTAAAAAATCATGCATGCATATTAGTTTGCACATTTTTCTTGCCAAAAAGCCACATTTATTGTGAGTAGTGGAAGACACTTAGCAGGTAGTTTTAACTTCAGAATCTGATTTTAAGCTGTTTAAATATGTGTAATTTCTTCATCCCTAGCGGTACTAAATGAAATTACTAAAATAATGACAATTTCAAACAGGTTTGGTAAACTCTCCCATCACCTGCCACTGGTCAGCCAAAACAACAATCCCGCCTCAAAATTATGTCATGGTACAGCCAACGTTGCTGTATCGGGCTGGTCGAGATGCTCAAACAAAAAGAGGAAACATGTTTTGATATCATCTCAAGAGACCAAAATCAAAACAATCTGTCTGTAATCAAACATTAGATGCAAATCTTTTTTGTAGCCTTATTACATCAGGGCAGCAATCACAGCAGCAGTTTGCAAGGAGCTACAAACACTCAGATTCATCTCTCACTGGAGGGATAGGAATTCAAACAAGAAGAAAAAGACTACTACATATTCTCAATAAAAGAAAACTCGACAACACAGTTTGAAAAACAAAAAGTGAACACCAAAGATGACCTCAGACTTAACACATGGCTTATTCGCTTCTAAAAATACTCCTCAGTCCTTTTTTTTTCAGCCTCCTGAGACTGACGCGAGGGAAGAGAATATCTTCCCAAATTATCATTCTTATCAGAGCCGGTCTGGATTACTGATGACTCTCTCGCGGAGCTCCGACACACACACAACAAAAGACCGGAATGAGAAAGAGATGGAAAAAAGAGAGAACATTATTCGTACCCAGTGAAGATGTGGAAATGTGTTAAAGACTTAAAGCCAGCTTAGGCTCTAAGAGACTGTCATATGCTCCTTTCCTCAGAGGAAAATACAGAAGCCACTTCTATAGCTGACACAATGTTAATCCTGTATAAAGGTGTCCTGACATCAACGAAACCCTTAGAGTAAGAAATTCTGACGAGTGCAAATCACATCATAGAGTAGCATGGCGTAGCAATCCAAACCAAAAGGTTATATGTTCAAACCCCACAAGAGATGTTACATGAATTCCACTGTGTGCTGTATTAAGTACTTTAAATCATTTCCAAAGAGCCTAACTGAGAACTAACTGACAAACTATTGCTTGGACAATAGCATGTCCTTGTGTCTGTTCAAAAGAATAGTTGATCCAAAAATGAATGAATCATTCAGACCCGCTTTGTTAACAGGATGAATCGATTCATTGAAAACATTTGGCTCAAAAGAGCTTCAAATGTCGTTCCATCAAAACAACATCAGGTTAAGTAAATGGTGACTGATTTTTCATTTTTGGATGAAAAAAACTATCCCTTTAAATAAACTCACATATGCTCCACAAAGCATTGGTCACAAAAGCCACAGTTTAGATCAATCTGAATGAATCCCTTTCGGTTACAGAATAACAAAAAAGAAGTTAAACTGAAATCTGCAAACAAATGATCTGGAACCTTTCTTAGCCATTTTGATGAATTAGGTTTAACCAATTTAGGTTCAACCAAACCAACCCAAATGAAAAGATGTTTAATATTTTGTTATGTAGTGCAATGAAATTCATAAATTTAAGTGTGGCTTAAGAATCCAGATACTTTTTGTGGTTACTGCACACTTGGCTGAGTTGCAAGCTGCTGTGTTCACAGATAAAAAGTTCAGTTTTATTTGAAGTAGTGCGCTTGTGTGTGGCCATTAGCTCCAATAGTCTAAGTAGCACAGGGGTCTAGGTGTGTGTATAACCTTGTGTGTTGGTCCCTAGGGTTTGAGTTTCTTTTAAATATCTCCCTCTTTACAGATAATTAAGTCCTCTGCTACTGACATTAAACAGTACCTTCGTCACTTTTAAAGGGCAAGACTTACTTCTCCTCCCAACTACTGCATTTCACACAACTATATCTCTTACAGCTCTCTACATACATCCCACTCATTCTACTGCCTGTGTCTCTCTTACTCTCCTCCCTCTGTTCAGCCCACTAGGAAAGCAAGACATCAATCTTGTGCTGTCACAGAGTGTGTCAGGCTTTGACCCAGCTGGAGTGGAGCAGGAAAAAGGCCTTGGTACAGTAATATTGAGTTAGCTTATGCAGCATGCACTGCCACTACACACACACACACACACACACACACGTGCACACATGCACACACGCACACACACACACACACACACACACACACACACACACACACACACACACACAAACACTCTCTCTCGAGTCCTCAAAACTCATTTTGAATTGCCACTGTCTGACAGTTACATACATAGCCAACCAAACTAATACTGAATGTGTTCATGCAGGACATTACAGCACAAGGGCACTTACACATACTCTATACACTCCACCCCCCATAATAAGAATTTATACTTTTAGGGAAAAGAAGATTTAGTTTAAAACATACACTGGATTATTTCTATTTGACCAAAGTCTGAACTAGCTACGAATATAGCAATTTTCAATACACATGAAACAGAAATCAAATTAAATATCAATTTATAAATCACAGTTTTTAATTACTATACACTAAATATAAATGACCAGAAACAGGAAAAAAATGTATGTTACATTAACATGCACATTGCTAAAAGTAAAAATGTGGTTTCTGAAAACTATTTAATTTATGGTGAAAGAAAGCCACAATGGTTTTTTCTTAATTTTTTTTTTTTTATAATTTTATATCATTTAAGTAGTAGCTTTTTTATTTACATTTTTTGGCGTGTAATAATGAATCATGTAAAATATGACTAAATACATATATTAAAAAGTAAAAATAGGTTCTTTGAGAAATGTAGGCCATATTTTTTTATTATGCTGAATGTTTAAAAACTGATTTTGTTTTTACACCAGTATCTTTAGAGCCAAGTCCATCGTTCTCTTTCCCTCTCTCTTTCTCTCTGTTTAGAAGTGCTCACCTTTCCCAGCTGTCCAATCAAAGGGCCTTGCTGCCGGGGGGCCCGGCTTCTGTCTAAACGCGCTGTCGCAGAGACAACCCTGCAACCTTTGGCATCATTTTGACAGACAGCCAGGTGACTGGTTTAATAAAGTAAGAAACACAACAAAATGAGATTCTATTTGTGTTCGTCTAAGGGAGAGCAGACGCTTTTTAAAAGTCAGGCTGCAGCCTTCAGTCCTCACTGCTTCCTCAGGATGAACCTAAAAAAACCTAAGCGAGTGTGAAACAGAAGTAAAGAAAAGTGTGCTCCTCACAGCTGTCAATTTATCATTCTCTCTCCCTCACAAACTGACTTTCACTTTTACAGCATCTCATCCTGGTCCTGATCTGTCTCTCGACCCCGTCATTCTTTCTTTTACCTCTTCGCTATTATTTAAATTCTCAGTTCTCTCACTTTTTCTGATACCTCTCTCCGAGTGCTGGACAGGTGTCAGGCCATTCACTACACTCAGCTGCAAAGGTCACGGTAAAGTGCAAATAAAATACCAATCCTGCATTGTTCAAGAGACATCGTAGCACTGATTGAGAAAGGAGAAAAGGGTTTAAAGAGAAACAAATAGTCTTAGCCTTATTAACTGTGTACACTGTCTCTCTCAGAGCTCCAAAAGAGCTGTGGGACACCATCACACTGATACAAAAGACAAAACTACTAACCAACACTGGATGACCATACAATTCACCTCAACTTTTGAATGGTCATGTCTCACAAACAAGTCAACTGCCTAGCTAGAAAGCATGAATGGCATTATTAAAGTGTTTGCATGCACTCAACAGGAACAGGAACACATGCATTCAAAATCTGGTTCCTGAAAATTGTTTATTTAATAATAATAATTAATAATAGTTCCTTACGGGTTAACAAGTGTAGCTAACTTATTTGTTCACCTCACCAGCCTCACGACAGCCACAGAAACAGACATCTTTAGGTCACAAATAGCTGTCCTACACACTGGGTGATGGTTTACTCTACAGCTGCAGTAGAGCATACATTAAACTTTCACATTACACACAACACTGACAGCTTTAAGCCTGTTTGTTAGACATATAGCTAATATTAGTGTACTTGTAGAAGATATAGTATTTCAACATGCTTGCACAGCAAGAATGGATTGTCTTGGATTAAACTGTGCTAACACCGGATAAATACAGACTGACTCTAGAATGGAACCAATGCACTATTATGAAATAATTTCTAGCCCAATAGCTTGAGAACAGCTCATCAGCTGAATCTGTGTATAGGACGACATTACTACCACCTCAAAGAATTGCTGACAGGTACTTTACGCTCCACTTCAACATTCACTGACGCTTCAGGTCTGCCTTGCTGAGGAGCATTCAAGTTGAACATTCTGAAGCATGAATTCTCTAAACAGATTGAAACATTTGAAATGTTCTCCTTAAAAGATGTGATCTAGAGTAGACCATCATCTTACCTCATACTGCTCAGCCTCGATCAGCAGCTTGGCTGTTGTTATTCTGGATTCATAAGGTGGGATGTTGCTCTAAAACAAAAACAAAAACAATAAAGTAAATATTAAAGGTAAACTACTCATGGATAATCAAAGGCTTGATGTGATTTGAGAAGGAAAAATATGAAAACGTATTTTCATAATTTTAATTCTATATATATATAAAAAAAAACTAACTTAAAAAAATAAATTACAAAAAAAAAACACAAAAAAAATACACCATTCAAAAAAAAAAAAAAAAATTTTTTTTACTGTTTTTAAACAAAAGAAAAATAAAAAATGATAAAAACATTATTATAATTTAAAATAAATATTTTCCTCTTTTAATCTATTTTAAAATGGAATTTATTCCTATATCGGCAAAGCTGATTTTTAAGCACTGTTTTCCTTCCTTATTGGCAAAGCTGATTTTTAAAATGGAACCCTTCAGAAATCATTTCTAGCTGATTTTTAAGCACATGAAAACACATAAAACAATAAAATAAAACAATTTTAATGAATCATTTTTAATTATTTACCAATAAAATAATATGCTCAAGAAACATTTCTCATTATTACTGAAAACAGTTTTGTTGCTTAATATTTAATAAATTAGCATTTATTTAATATATCAATCTTTTGTTTGTACCCATGTAAAAGTTTTTACTGTCACTTTAGATTTTTTTAATGTGTCCTTGCTAAACAAAAGTACTGATTTCTGTTCTTTTAGTGTACATTGTTCATCACTGAATATTGTTTGAACTGCATTTACAGGAGCATGTCTATGAATAAAATTATAAAACTGACAAACAGTTTGTATGTTAAGTTACACAACAAAGATCTTCACTCTTTAAACCTCAAACAAAGCATTTGAGCAAAAGAATTCAAGTTGACGTCAAAGGTATTGTCAGTAGTAGTCGATGGCATGCCACAAATGCTTTCGATAAACCTTCTAATTTTTTATTCACAACATTGCTTGAATTTGGTAGATAATTTTCTTCATGGCATTACTGCAAATAATTTGGTTGTTTGAGAACTACTTTAGGACAGAAGAAGCCTAATATTGTATTGTCTACTAGCAGGAAAAGGGAAACACATCTTTAGATGTGCATTTGACTAATTAGCCATTAAATAAACTTGTGACTGATTTTTTTTCAAGGTCTCAATGGACATTTCAATAATCCATCTTTACAAACATTATTTTCTCTTTCAATTTATCATCACACCATCAAGGCCACTTAATCTCTTGCATTAATTGTAGCCTGTTTGTGATGTTATCAAGCTCTTTTTTTGTATAGTATATACCAACAAAATCTCTAGTCTCTATACGGAATAAATGGTTTCTAAATCAGCTTTGTAAAAAGAGTTGATAAGAGCGCTGAGCCCGATTACATCACGCTTCAAACAGGCATATACTCTCCTACCTGTCAAGATTTTCCAAACGTCGCAAAGCTGCATCTACATATGACAAATTTATGTCTAGTGCCAAGCAAGTTCCCTGAAATTTTAACCAGCAGGAAAGTAAACAACTTTTATAAATTCCCTCAACGAGTCAGTTCAGGTGAGGCTTGTTTTTCTGTGGGTTCTTCAGCCACGTAGAGCCCTACTTAACAGATGAACTGCGAAAATTCATTTAGGCTCACGGAAATGAAAGCATGTTTTTGAAAAAGCATGAAACGTGTAGCCTTAAGCAAAAAACAATGTTTTTAAGAGTCGCAAGACTGTCAGCGGCACATCGTGATCACTTGATGAGGGATCTGTGTGTGTCTGTGCGTGTGGCCCCAGGGCCAGCCTTGCAGCAGACTGCCAGAGCCTTGGCCTGGTATTGAGAGAAAAATGAAAAGATAAAATAAAGCTAGTTTGTTTCCTTTCTTCCCTTATCTTTCCCAGACTAAAAACTTTTTAAGCACAGGACTATTTCCTTCCATGCCATTAGAAAGAGGTCAAAGGAGAGGTCATGATGCATCCTATCTTTATTTCTCCTTTGCCTTTGGAACACAAACACCTGTGCACACACCTTATTCTGATCTTTTTCTTCCTCCATGTCATGCTCGGTGCTCGCCAATGACTCTTCCTCTTTCTGTAGGCTAGGTAACCATGACGACACACTCTTCTTCAGGTACTCACGCCCCTCCTGCATAAAAACATGATAAAATAAAGTTGAAAGATTCTCTCCTCTGGGTATGATGATTGTAAAAATACAGGCACATGCCTCTTTCAGGAAAAGGTATAGGATGAGAGGAATTAGGAATCGGATTACAAGTAGTAGGATAGGACAACAGGAAGCTCTATAAGAATAGGATAGGACGATAGGAAGTAGGTTAGGAAGAGAGAAAGTAAGACGGTCTGAGGGATAGGACGATAGGAAGTAGGTTAGGAAGAGAGAAAGTAAAACGGTCTGAGAGAAACAAACATAAAATTAAAAGAAACAACAAGACATTAAAAAGTAGTTTAGGATGAGAGGAAGTAAGATGGTAAGATAGTTACTAAGATGGGATTAGAGAAAACTTGTAACAGAGAAAATAAAAAAGGAAAGGAAATGAGGAACTAGAAACTGGAATTGGATGACAAAAAGTGGAACAGGACAACAGGAAGCTCTGTAAGATGAGGGGAAATGGTGTAGGATGGGAGGAAGTGACAGAAAGCAGGATAACAGGTAGTGGCATGAGATGAAAGGAAGGAGGATAGGATAAGAGGAAGTAGTAAAGGATAAGAGGAAGTACAATATGTTGAGAGGAAGTAGGTGAGAAAAAATAAGTTAGGATAAGAGGATGTGATACAGGGTTTAGATAAAGTACTGTAGTACTCTATATGATGAAAAGAGGTAGGAAATTGCACAGACAATAAAAAGTAGTAAAGGATGAGAGGAGGTGACAAAGTAATATAACAGGTAGTGGTATGAGGAAGTAGAATACATTGAGAGGAAGCAGAATAGGATGAAATGAAGTAGGTCAGGGTGAGAGAAAATGAGATGAGGAAGTGATAAAGGATGAGAGGAAGCGGTACTGTATATAATGCAAAGAAGTACTGTAGAAAATAGCATGAGCAATAAGAAGTGGTAGACTGAGAGGAAGTAACAAAGCATGAAAGGAAATGAAAAAGTAGGATAACTAGTAGTAGTAATTGTACACAAGGAAAGAAAGTAGGATTAGAGGAAGCAATATAAGACAAGAGGAAGTGGTATAAAATGCAAGAAACTAGTAAAGCATAAGACGACACAGGAATTAGCATCAATTAGATGGAGCAGGAAAAGAGAAGTTGGTAAAGGACAAGAGGGAACAATATAGGATGAGAGGAAGTAAGATGGGATGAAAAGTAATAGAGAGAAAACTGTCTAGGAACAGAGGAAATAGGATAGCATATGACAAATTAGGAAGTAGAATAGGATTACAAAAAGTAGAATAGACAACAAGACGCTCTATAAGATGATAGGAAGTGGTGTAGGATGAAAAACATGACAGAAAGTAGGATAAAAGATGATGCTATGAGATGAAGAAGTGAAAGATAATAGGATAATGAGAGGAAGTGAATATGAATAGGATGAGAGAGAGGTAGTGGTACTGAGAGGAAGTAGTAAAGCATAGCAAATAGCACTAATTAGAAGATAGACAGGATAAGAGCACGTGGTAAAGGACAAGCGGGAGAAGCATAGGATGAGAGGCAGTGACACAGGATGAGATGAAAAAGTACAAGCCTGAAAAACGGTTGAGGTTAGAGGACACAATGAGACTCAAGTTAATGACAGTTGAGTTAAGTTTCGCTGTCAGCTCTCTGAAGGGAAATGGAAGTGTCTTCTTAAGTGAAAATACCCACAAAGGTTACAAGAGCTTTAAGCTGCAGACTGAAGCTCAACTCAGAGGGTCGCTCAAGATCAGCAGACGTGCGGCTCTTATGTCTGTTCAGTGAGGAACTGCATCAAAGCAGGTGTGTTTGCACTAGTAGTAAATCTATCCCACACTGAGTCATATTCAATAAGCTTGTTCTATTAATGACTTGTAATTCATTAGCTGTGACCTATCTCTCTCATCTGCCATCTTTGTCTATCCCTCATACAAAAACAAGCATACATGCCCAAAACCTGTCTTTCTTTCTCTCATACAATTTCTATCTGTGTCTGCTTCTCAGAAATACATGACTCAGCTCTCTCAGCTGTTCTCCACCTACACTAATTATGACTGCATAATGACCCACTGCTCAGAACGCTGCAGTGAACAAGTGAGAGAATTCTGGGTAATTCACTCCACAGTTGTCCTGTCATACCTCAGTTCTCTCGATGCTGAACAGGTAGCTGGCCATCAGCTGGAGAGCTTCAGGGTTGTGCTCATCGTACTCTAAAGCTTTGTCAATGGCCTCTTTGCAGCGGTCAGCAGCGCCTTCCTCCATGCTGTCAAACAATAAAACAGTTATAAAGCTATTTTATAAAAATATTTCATAAAAATCAGTCAATGTTATTAGACTCATTGACACTAACCATGTTTAGGTACATATTTTTCTGTAAAAAACATGTGATCAAATGTTTTCACAAAGTAATTATGATCAATTAATCAAAAATTGAGGATAAAATACAGAACAGGATAACAGCTAATGATATATGGTAAGAAATATAGGATGAGAAGAAGCAATATAGGATAAAAGGAAGAGGGTTAAGAACATGTAGGATAAGATAAGAGAAAGCAAGGATGAATGAGAGGGAAAAGTAAGCAGTATATAACAGGATGAGATAAGGAAATTGTAATTAGTATATACGTATGATAAGAGGATGATAATCAAGCCAAGAATAGAGGAGGTAAAAAATAATAGTACCAGAGAAAGTGGTATAGTAAGGTAGGACAAGGAAAAGTGGTAAATGTTGTGAGGAAGGTATGTGCATTTGTGCAGCCCCCAAAAACTAATTAAAGGTAAAGTTTGAAATCTTAACCAATCTTAGATTTTACCTATTTGACAGCAAGTAGTTTTTAATAATTTAAAAATGTAGTAAGATTTACTATGACCACTTTTCTTTTACATATTTGTAGTGGTCGACCGATATATCGCCAAGGCTGATATTTGGCATTTTTTTTAATATCGGCATTGGCCGATAAGTTTTTCTGCTTGGCCGATGTGTTCGAGGTGGGACTTTTATTTTGACGGCGCTGAGAGCGGCACATTCTCCCTCTTGTTTACTGTTGTTGTTAACAGTTCTGTCTAAATACGGATAGAAGTCTGTCTAATAATCAGACAGAACGGTTAAACAAAGGAATTAATGTATACAAAAAGTATTATAACGATTGCTTTTATATTATTAGTAATAGAAAGGCAAACATTACAATACTTTATCATTTGCCGTCAGCATTAAGCAAATACGCATTTATATGATTCAAACAAATCTTTAAATGACTAATGAACATTTATTTTCACAAACCTTGCAAACTTAGTGGAATCCAGCTGTGAGATCTTTTGAAGTGTGCATTTTTATCCAGCATGATCGCGTGTTCTCTGTGTGACGATCGGTCCGTGTGAATAGAATGCTTTAAACTTTAAACTCGTGATTTCAAATTATGTTGCACTTTATGCATTTGCCCACTGTCATATTCATGTTATTTCCTCTGTGTGATGTATGTAAAATGAGTGTTACCCTTGCTTTATTTGAAAAATATGATTCCCAGTGCACACAAACTTCCCAGAATACCAAGAGCCCTGTTGGTTACAGTGTTTACTTCCTTTTGAATAATATGTTTATTAAAAATTAATTTATTTGTGAAAAATACTTTTATCTAAAGTATGTTTATTTTACACATTTGTTTTTTAATACATTGTCAAATGATTTCAATATTTCATAAATATTAAAATTAAAATTAAAAATTATATCGGCTTTATATCGACTACCCTGCTTTCCAAGATATCGTCATCGGCTGTCAAAAAAAACAATATCGGTCGACCACTATTTACAGGTCAGTATATATATTATGTATACACACACACACACACACACACATATTTCAAAGTAACATGCACTGTGTAGCTTTGTCTAGGTACAATGTCTACACCCCCCCAAAAATTACAAGTTTGTCCAATAATTGAACTAAACAAGAGTTTCCACAGCACCCAGGGGCATCAACACGAGTGAAGAAAATGTTATTTGTAAGCACACACACTCTTTTCTGCTCTTGATTTTCCAGTTATCGCCTCCAGCAAACATCTACCACAACAACATCCCCGATACACACATACAACCATACAGTACATCAAGAGGAAAGGCACAGAGATGTACTGTACTTTGCTAGAGGCTACTGCTGTGCCTTCATAATGTACACCGATGTGTGAAATGGTATGGTGCTTACTTATTGTCAATAAACCTGACCTTTCCCTCATGCTTTGAATTTCAATCTCAGGATTTGAATGAAGTCATGTCGTGCCAAGATCCTTGGCAATCAACACTGAGCGCATCTCCAATCCAAATCTCTTTTTCATCTCTCTTCTACCATTACTCCAATTCTGAATTCCCAACCCTCTCCCTCTTTCTATCCCTCTATCAACCAGTCTGTGATTAGAACTTTTCTGCAGGCCTCAGAGCAGATGGGCTCCGGTCTTCAGCATCCCAGGTGTGTATGTCTGTGTGTGTGTGTGCCACATCATCTCATCAGGTACAGAAAGCCAAAAGGGTGGAGAAATGAAAAGAGTGAGAAAGGCCAGAGCAAACAAAGATGGGCAGAAGCTGAACAAGAGCCAGCATATATTTGTATTAAAAAAAAGAAAGATATTTACCAGAGATCTGTGAAGAAGATCTCAGCGATGGAACAGAAGGCCACAGACACGTCCTTCTTTGTGACAGCACACTCAGATGGAAATGCAGCCGCTCCAAACGCACTAGCCTATCAGGGCACAGAACCACACATGACAATGAGCTATAAATACAAATGTTGTAATGATAATAATAATTCACGTTATTCATGTTATTTTTTTTTTTTACAAAAACAAACTGTTCATCCTATTGTCCACTGGCTCTCAATCTCCAATAAGGACAAAAATCACCATAGAATCTTGCACTATATTCCAACATGACAGCTGTGAGTGATAAACACACCAAATTTAAGTCATTATTCACAGCTTGACTGAGACTCTCAAAATAAAAATGCCACCTGTTCATCACACAGCTACACTATGGCTTCATATATACAACAAAAAAAAAGATAATATTTTTATAGTGAATTATAATATTTAATATGTATAATAATATATAATATACACTTTTTTTAATCTTCTAATATGATTTTTAAATTTTTAATTAATTTATTATAATAATATTTTTTAATACACATGCAAGATTTTTAGTAGATATTTACAGTTTGTTATTATGATACATGCAAATTGTCAGCAGTGATTCTCCAGGGTCCTCAGGGTTGCAAAATGACTTTGTTTTTTAAAGAATTATTTAAACGATAATCTTAAACAATCTTAATCATATTATTAATATATTAAATTAATCTAACCTAATTAAAATGATTAAAAAAAAATGCAAAAACATACTGAAAACATATTTATTTTATATTTTTAGATCCCAAAATAAATTGTTTAATTGATATATAAACATTCCTCGTTTCCGTTAATTAAAAAAAAAGAAAAGAAAAAAGACAACAAAACAAAACAAAACAAAAAAACTTTTTTACAATAAATAATTAAAATAAGGTAAAACAATAAGGTAAAAATGAAAATTAGCCGGCCTTTGAATACTGTGTTGGACAATGGTAGCCCTTCAAGACAAAAAGGTTGAGAAGTTGAGAACCACTGCCCAACAGGATTTAATTATCTGCTTATATTTCATTGCCCTCTAGTGCTGAAAGATTGAACTGCACACTTAGCACTGAATAAATCCTGGTTCCTCTTTTTTCAAACTAATTACAACTATCCCTCAAGACAAGTCATTTAGACCACTAAGGATGTGCATGTTAGGCTGCCCCAATGCTCAGAGCATTATTCACAGCATCTGAATCCAATACACAGTGATGTATGCAAGGCTTGTGTGGTCACTGCAATTGATCACAGTTTGCTTTGATGTAAAACAATGTCTGACCAGCTGGTTTTCAATAGCTCTCTACCTACAGGAACAAGACACATCTGTCCTTCTGTCTTTTCCATTCACCAGTCCTGTGTAGACAGACGCAAACAGGCATACTATGAGACCAGCTCAGCATAACTAAATGCCTCCTGCTATTATGTCAGTGCTAATTCTGTGCCTTCCAGAAAGCATTACTCTGATTCAGCAGCTAACTTAGTAATCAATCCAAAGAAAGTGCTGTCCACTGGGAAAAAAGCACCACAGTGATGGAATGCATCCATTATTCATTAGCCAAAGCTCTGAGGGTTCTAAACAAAATGAAAATTCCTTTGTATCTTTAGGGAGTAAAATTCTGTCTCATCTGATCTGGTCTCAGCTAGTTTCTCTTATTTCCAGGATTCTGTGGAACTTTCAAATAAATACAATCACATCTTCTTTTACTGAGTTAACCTGCTACAACTGTACACATACTGTTTTGTTAAAAATACTATGTGGTTTATTCTAGCTATAACTTACTGACTCATCTTAGTACTTATATCTTCTATATTTACTAACCTAGAACTGCACGTGCAAGGCCAGACCAGCACTTGAGGTTCAGTCTCAGCACTTCTCTTGTAGTATTAGCTACCTGCTTTACTGTAGGTCATTGCAAATTCCACAATATATGGTAGATCTGAATTAGTTGTTACTAATGTTTCTGAAACATGCACGTGTATGAATGGATACAAAGAGTTAGAAAACTCATAATACATATTTACCTAGATACAACCATGGATATAATTTCCCTATGTGAAAACATCCCTTTACATTAGCAACTGCCAATAACATGCACACTACCATTCAAAAGATTGGGGTTTTAAAATGGTTTTGATAGAAGTCTCTTATGTGGAACAAAGCTGTATTTATTTTATCAAAAAATACAGTAAAACAGTAATATTACAACATATATTTACACTTTAAAATGACTGTTTTATATTTGAATGTCCTTTAAAATGTCATTTATTCTTGCAAAGGCAAAGATGAATTTTCAAGAGCCTTTACTCCAGTGTTCAGTGTCACATGATTCTTCAGAAATCATTCTAATAAACTGATTTGGTGCTCTAGATCAAAAATCCCCAACCACCGGATCGCAAGAATGTTCTGGGAAAAACCACAGTCTGTTATTTATTGCGCATTAATGATTGTTCTAATTATTCTTTATTTTCATTTGTAGTATGTGATTGCTATGGAGTAGCAATTTGACGATTTCATGTAAATTAAATGTTCAATTAGCAAATGAATGATTGGTCTGATCTTTCATATTAGGGGTTAAACGGATCGCAGTTGATCCGTGATACATACGGACCAGTCCCCACAGTTCAGCACGCATGTGATTCGCAGATTAATTTGCCAATTAACAAGTTCAAGTGATTTTAAACCACAAGAAGAAGCGAAAGAGAACTCGATTTGTTACTCACAGCAGCCGCATGCACCCGAAGTGCGCAGATGTACAGAGACAGCGAGAGAACACCAAGTTGATTCCTCTTTCACGTCTCCTCGCGTTTGAGATAATGTACATATACATAAAATTGTCAAAAAACCCTTCTCGCAATTCTCATTCTCTGTGCTTTAAAATTTCTACACAATCACTACACACACACAAAAAAAAACACACACATATATATATATATATATATATATATATATATATATATATATATATATATATATATATACACACACACACACATGTATACATATATTATAGTATAGTGAACCACTATAATATATTTATACCCCACCCCCCTCCAGCCAGTCTGAGAGAATATTTTCAAAATAAAACCGGTCCGTCGCGTAAAAAAAGGTTGGAGACCCCTGCTCTAGAAGCTTTTCTTACTATTATTATTGTTGAAAACAATTTAATATTTAATACTGCTTTATATTTTTGTGAAAACGGTGATACATATTTTTCAAGATTCTTTAATGAACAGAAAGTTCAAAAGAACAGCAAATATTTGAAATTACGTTTTTTGTAACAATGTAAGTCTCAATTTAATTAATCCTTGCTGAATAAAATAATAATTAATTTCAAAAATCCCAAACTTTTGAATGGTAGTGTATATAAATGTGTAAATAATACAATCAAGTGATTAAAAAATGAATTTAAAATGCATGAACTGTGCATCAGCAGTGTCTTGCCTCACTGGAGTGTTTGTCCATGGTGTTGAGCATGACCTCAGTTCCTTTACTGAAGTATTGTACAGCCTCCATGCCTGTGTGAATCTGCCCCAGGTACATGTACTTACTGTGGCCGTCCTCTGGACTGAGCTCCACAGCCTTCAGATACACATACACCTCTGTCAAGGACCGTAACACTCAAATACAATCACTCTCTCTTCAACAAAATGCAAAAAAAGTATAAGGACAAACATTCAAGTGATTTCTATATCAAAGACCATTAAACTGTGGTAGTACAGTATGTGTAAAGGATATTTGTTTAGCGTTCTCTATTTCTCCCAGCTCAGTGCAGATGTTCCCCATCATGTCGAGGGTAGTCAGGTTAGTGGGTTCAATATCCAGCGCTCGCTGACAGTACAGCCTTGCCATGTCAAAGTCAAAGTTGTCTATACACTCTTCAGTCTGAGAGGAACAGAGAGAGGGTACAGTAGTACAGTCTGAAAACAAGCACTAATATTTCATTTCTATAAAATATCCATTATAGAAAACATATTACCTTCTCCACTAATTGATCAATCGTGTATTTTTCAGCTGTTTTCTTTTTGGCTTTTTCCTGCATCTTTGCTTTCATTCTCTCCTGTGGTGACATCAAGGCACCTGAACATCAAGAAAAGATTTTCACTAACAATCAATCCTTCTTGCACAATGTGTTCTTTATTAATAAGTCTAGGTGAAGCACAGGTATGAAAAGTTTGACAACCCTTCTTCAATAACAACATAACACATGAATCAGATGACATGGATAATGTCCTGTTCACATGAAACCGTTATTGTCAAAGCAAGCAACAATGACCACCACTGTCCAGTCCATAGCAAGAAACAGGTTTAACTTTACTGGCATTTTTAAAAATGGGTTTTAACTTCATTTTCGTGAACTAAGAGCCATATAACGTTAAACAGATAACGTTAGTTGGAAATTTTTGATTCCTAAATCTGACATACCTCCATTTGGCTTAGTGTCTTTTCTTTTAGCTTTGCTTTTCTTTTTAGCTTTTGCTTGTCCGCCCATTGTTGTTAGATAAAATCTGTGAATTTATGTCACTTTTAATACAGAGAAAAATACTTCTCCACTAGAGGTGCGTTCACTTGCCAGCGTGAAAGTACGCATGGGCTACAACCACAACGTGAATCGTATATACTGACTTCCTGTTAAGTCAAAATAAAATATTTTTCAAAATAAAGGTCTCTCGCGTATTTTTGGTTTGTCTGTCGTTTAAACGTAATCTATTATCTTCTGACAATTTATTCAATGCACATTGTTGGCAAGACATCAGTATAGCCTCTGTGGACGCGCCTACTTCACAGATGGTATTTGAAGAATTTATGGCTGCCGAAACTTTGTCTTATATAACATTGCTTAGCCAAGCTTTCTGTATATTCAAGCTCAGCCTCCGTATTGTAGGCGGACACAACACGCGATGTTAAAGCGTTGCCGTATTATTGATGGGCGTAACAACCAATCAAACCTCTCCCTCGCTCAACGTCACCAGAACCTTCTCGATTTGAACCAATCTCTCTCACAAAGTCAAAACTTGAGGTGGAGGCACGTAGTAAATAAACTGAATGGATCATAGTGCACTCTGCAGTTACCTCAGCGAGCATTTTTTACTGCATTTCCCCGTATTTTATCTGGGTGTTGTCGAGTGGAGTTGACTAATCGTTGACTACTCTTTAAAACGGGCTGTCGGAGGAACGAGCTAAACGTTTGTTTCGGATGTTTAGTAACGTAACAAGCCACAGACCGTATGGCGAGTGAGTTACTTCAATGAGGACATAACTTACAGTACCAGGCCTGCCCAATTAAACAGAACAGAAAACTCGAATTAAGGATCTGAATACTACATAAAACGTAAGATAACATTCATATCAGACACAAAGCGAGTCTGTATGAGGTTAATAGAGCTGTTGTGGCGTGTGGTCGTTTCAGGCTGCGTATTCAAAAGATAACGTTCTTAAACGTTTTTGGCGCGAGTGTTCGATCACTCATCGCTTGTGGGACAGTTTACACATCAGAAGCGCATCTGTGGCCAATGCCACCTGCTCACCAAAGCCAAAGATTCAACGGAATACTAAAGCAGGCCAGAGCAAGTGCGCTAGCCACGTCGGGTGCACTACAGCGGTTAGCTGTCACAAAGATCTTCACTGGTCTCGATGTATGGTTTGAGTCAATACTGACAGAAAACAAGAGCTGAAATGTCAGATACTAATAAAGAAGTAATGGATCTGGTGTGGGGCAGACCCAGTGGCGGGGTAGTGCCTGTATCCCTCTTCCGCAGGTGGTCACAAGGTAAGCGGCCTCGATAGTTCTAATCTTGATGCTTTAATAAATATTTAAAGATGTCTTACTAATGCTGACTCAGGTTTTCAAGGTTGAAACGCTCAGTTTGAAGGATGTACATCCATTACTTGTGTTGTAAAAAAAAAAAAAAAATCTGCTGTGGTCAGCGGACCAATGCCAAGTCCATGTTACTTCACCCTGACTGCTTGCCCAGTTATAAATTGTGATGAATTGCTAAACTGAGACATTGACTGTGGTTTGTGTTGACTGCGTCTCTTTCTACAGGCTTTGTGTTCAGTGAGGCTGAACGCTCTGCACTGGAGCAGTTTGAAGGTGGACCATGTGCTGTCATTGCACCTGTGCAGGTAATTCACCTTATTTTTTTTTCCGTTCATAGGTTATGATGATGTTTAGTCAGTAATGAAATGCACCTACATCCACGCCTTTGTAAAGTCCAAAATATAAAAGCTGCATTACAGTGATTGGTGACAAATTAAAGAAAAATCCAAGGGAACCGGAACCATGCTGGCATGGTTTTTCTAAGTGATTACCTTTATCCTATCCTGATGGGTCTGTTCTCTTCCAGGATGACAGTGGCCCCATTCATAGATCACAAGGGTTCACTGATTGTTTTGATGAGTAATTTTTGATAGCAGTGAGATGAGGCTGGGAGGTACAAATTTGCAGTGTATTCAATGGCTAATACTGTTGTTTAACTACATGTCACTTGTTTAGATGATGTAATGTCTCTATAAAACACTTATATTAGACAAACTTGTGAAAATTATGTGTGATTTAGGACCTTTATACCGTGTATGCCAGTGTAAAGACCGTAAAGACCCGCCCACTGATTCACACTTGAAATAGTAGGGAAATAACGTAAGTGGCACTAAACCGGATCGAGCAACCAAGCAATAAACATGTTGTTGAAGGTCACAAAATATCATGCAGTGCCTGGTTGTTGAAGAACACAGTCACTGCATAACCTTCCTTGACTCAAATATTAGGAATGTGTGGTTGAACTTTATTTTTAATGATGTTTCAGCTCAAGTGAGTAAAACATTGTGTGTTTGTTCGCTTCATTTCACTGCCGATTTCTTTGTAAACAAGACACAACTCGACACTGGATTTGCAGAGAGACTAAGATTAATGAACAAAACCCTACCGTCTATATTGGATTTGACAGGAGAAATATTTGTACAAAAAGTGTCACTATTGCTTTGTTACAGATCACTTGATATGTTCTGATTATATGTGCGTGTCTAACCAAA
Source organism: Cyprinus carpio (assembly GCF_018340385.1). Lineage (NCBI taxonomy): Eukaryota > Metazoa > Chordata > Actinopteri > Cypriniformes > Cyprinidae > Cyprinus > Cyprinus carpio. The sequence goes on from NC_056587.1 coordinate 11,281,954, forward strand.
GTCACAGAAGGCTCCAACTATTAAGGACGTAGCTTGTCAAACAGACACACAGAAAGTTAGTTAACTATGGAAACTGTTATCCAATCATAGCAGTGAGCATTTACTTACAAGTCTTCAATGCAGCACGCCCATAAAAACAGAGCATTTCTCGAGCCGGCCTCAAAACCAGGGTAGAAAATAGCCTAAATTACTTATTGGTTTTTATGTTATTGTATGTAAAAACCATGCAAACATCATAAGTGGACCTCGGACAACAGTATAAAATAATTTAAAAAAAAAGCCAGTCCACAAACCCTTTAAAGCACCCTCCCAACGCCATGATTAAAACACTAAATGAAGGAATATCTTTATAAGAATGGTATTCCATGCCAACAGTAGAGTTCCAGAGAAGTTGTCCACATGTTGGCCCAACACCTTACTAAGACACGTCAAGTTTTTCCTTTAATTTGTCACCCAACTTAAGGCTGGAATAGACTACTTGACTTTTGCCAGGATTTTTGTCCCAATTTGCAGTCTGGACGAGTCAGTGAGGACGAGTCTTAAACTGTCTCTGTAACATTGTGGTGCAGTTGCTAGCTGAACTGACTTAAATAAGTTGACATGCTACGTTGTCAGATTGTTTCTTTTGGCTGGTTAAGTGGAGGCCTAATGATTTTTGTGTTCTGTTTGTTATTTCTCAGGCTTTCCTGTTGAAGAACATTTTGTTTAACACTGAAGGCTCAAACTGGAAAGTTATCTCAGGTTTGTTGTGCATCATTTTAAAGGAAATTCCATCTTGTTTCACTTTTGTGCCCTCAGTAACACTCAGACCTACGAACATCTCAGTCTTAAAAGTTTCTGAATCCAGTGTTTTTCTTGATTTAAAAATTTCATGTAATAAGTGCAGTAATAATCATAAATATATGTTAAGCTTTGTTTGAGACTTTACAGACTTTGTAAAGACACACAAATAATGAATTTGATATTTAGGTGTTGCCAACACATAAATTAAAGCATTATGGTAGAATTTTTTAATGCACTTTTTTTTACCCTCATCATATTTCCAAAGTGAAAGACATCGTTCTGAATCTTATTATAGGCACATATCTGTATTGTAGTCTTACTGTGTGCCTAAAATTGGTGAAAGTGGTGCTTCACTATGGCTCAGATTTTCTAACAGCTTGCACCAGCGCAAACCCTGTTTTAGCATTAAAAAACTACTGTCAGGGTTTACTAAAGACACACAGCGAAAAGTTAATGATGAAAAGGTGTGGACATAGTCATTTTTGTGGCTGACCTATTTGTGGCTGAGTTTTCTTTTCAAATGTAAAATTTATGGGAGGAGAGTATTTAAATGAATCATGCAACATGAATTACTAAGGTTTGCGTTAGGCAGATTACTGGTGTTTGCACCATAATTTACTGCCCCCTTAAAAAGCATGTCTTATCTGATTTGCACCTGTGTTGTTAGTAGATTACACGCACCTTATTGTCATCAGCTCTGCTTGTTTGTGCTGCTCGTGGTAGATTGCGTTGGTCATTATGTAAATGTGCTGGCTGCGTCTGTGTTCATTATTCGCACATTGTCAGTAACTTTACCGCAGAACTTTCCACTCCCATCAGCATTTTAATGGGATCGTGCTCTCATGCTAATTTGCCCTGCTTAGTAAATTTGCCCCTATTTCTTCATGCGGTCTAATTATAAATGTAGCATTCTAAAAACTTTGTATTGCCTGACTGTCACCCATAATAATGCTGCCTTTTTTGTCTAAATGTTTTGATCACTTTCAGTTTCGACACAGCTCACTGCACAGCGTTGCTGGAGAGATTGTGTCCTTTTGTTTCATAGCTGAAGTGATTGTTTTCTTCTTCTCCTATCATCTCCTCCTCACTCCTTTGTAATGATCATATTTAACATTCTTAGCTGTTAACCTCATTAGTATGTTCATTTGGTATCCTGCTTGAAAAGCTGCTTCATCATCATAAACAGAAAGAACAAGTCCTGTCCTACTAACTAAAATTTGTTAAACTCTTAACTGTCACCCCCCTTTTTGAACATAGACGTGAAAGTACACTATTCAAACTTAAATTGTTATAATTCATAAACGCTTTTAAATACAGACCAAAAGGTTGGTCTCTTTTTAAAGAAGACAATCTGCAGATTATTGCAGAAGTGAAATCATTTCAAAAAATGAAAGCATAAAAAAGTTATAGAAGTTTAAATTTACTGTAAAGAAAATGTACTGTACTATTTTTATTATATTTTATATAAAATAAATATTTTATAAAATATGTTTTAATCAACCAAAATTGCTATAAATTTAAAAGCCATATGTCTAAATAAGTTGTGTTCCAAATTTGAAAGTTGATATAATAAAAAATTAGGTTCCTATGCAATTTTGTTTAGGCGTTATACCACAAACAGCCACCGGGTGCCATTCAAACTCCATTGAATTTTTTTGATGCATTTTTCTGTCACAAATGTATCAATTTCTCTCTCAATATTATGTCTATGACAAAATAACTACCAAATATGGAATCTTGAGACTCAGACCTTTCCAACGATATGTATTTTGTCAAGACTATGAAAAGTTTTGATTCTAAAAGACCGTAATATATTTGGAATATGACACCTCCCACAAAGCGGGAGGAGCTCGCTAAAAGATTTCAAAGTACGATTTCCATGGTAACACAGTGTCCGATTTCAAAATGGTTTTCACAGGATGAATTTGGAGGTTTTAAGCTTTCAAATGATATATAATTTATGAGGATTACTAAAACAGTGATAGGGTCAAAAAAGATTTTTTTGTGACAAATGTCAGAACTCCTGTTATGATGTATATGTTTTGAGGTGCACTCTTGTCATAAATTAATCTATTACTGTTCCTACATATTTTTTAAGAACAAAGATTGGTCAAATATCTATTTAGGATGGACCTTTCCAACGATATATAGTTTTTCATGATTAGGTTAGGATTTAATTGTAATATATTGAAGTAAACTTAGGCGTCCCGTATACGGGACGGTGACAGTTAAGAGGTTAAACCTCTGGATTAGTTTAATGGGGTTTTGCAAGGCATTTGAATTGTACACAAATGCAATTAACTCTTAGATGCAAAGTTAATGGCATGCAGCTACCCTGGGTCACAGTTTGTAGAGATAAGGATTTTCTAGCTCGACTACTCAACAGTGTTCCAACACATCATCTAACAGCAGAACTGATCGACTTGCTTACTCTTAGTCAGTGCAGCAACTTTAATGCGACACAGAATCAGATGCATGGCTTGACGTGTGTGCTGTTTATCCTTACAGAGGAAGAGCAGAGGACAGTCCTGTGCTCCACACTCAGTGAGATCCTGGAGTCTGCCTGTCTCAATAAAACACAGGCATTTCACCTGGCCACCTTGCCTCGTGCTAAAACCACAGACAGTAGTGACATCACTGACAGCCACCCAGAGCCCGAGTCCAGCCAACCTACTGACACACCAAGTAAAAAAACTAGCAACATTCATTCTTGATGTTGTACAGATACCGAACAGGGCCTAACACTGATCCTTAATATTTGATATACTTTAACTCTTTTCACAGTGAATGCATACATTTTCAGTAGATGATCCAAGACAACATGCTAGTGTAAACTTGCTGAGATGTGTGTTCTTATAACTGTGACCTTACAAATAATTTTCTCAGGACTGTTGTGTCTCGTTAAATGTGCTTGTGTTTTTGCATGGTGTGTGTGTAGCTGCTTTGGCTGCTGAGGAGCTTGGCTTTGAGAGGTTTCACAGCGTCATACAGTAAGTGTACAAACTCTTTCCACACTGCGCCACTTGTGTTTCTCTTTTCTTATGTCTTCACTGGCTTACCCTTTCCTTCTCCTTGTGCTACAAATATGCAAATTCCTAGCAGAAAACTCCAGTAGTGCAGAAGCAACTAATTTCACAATGAAAGGGGTGGAGCTTTAAAAAACATCTGGATAAAAAGTTAGTGAGGACCTTTCCCAATTGATAGTCACATTGTGGTTACTCCTTCCTCAGGAAGAGGACTCTCAGGACTGTTGAAGAGTTGAGAGAGGCGGTGTTGTCACTGTACGACACTTGGAAGAACAAATTTGGGGTCCTGCTATTCCTGTACTCTGTCATACTTACAAAGGTATAACTTTACATTTCCCACCCATGATCATTTTAACAATTTGTTTTTGAAAATTCCTTTTAAAAGCAAGGGAATAATGCACTTGCATGGTAACAATATCTCATCTAAACTACCGTTCAAAAGTTTGGGGTAAGAGATTATTTGTTTGGTTATTGTTTTTGAAAGTCTTGTATGCTCATCATATAAGTACAGTGAAAACAGTAATATTGTTTAATATTAATACCATTTAAACTAATTGTTTTATATGAATTTTAATACATTTTAAAATTATAAATAAACTGTTTTGGCAAAGCAGAATTTTCAGCAGCCAAAAAAAATATGTATACTCCATACTTTTGAACAATAGTGTACAAATGGCAAATTGTGCCCTTTGTAGTGTGTAATTTGCCATCCATGCTCATCCATGTGTCTGTGTTTATATTTATGGTCTGACTTCAACTTGAAGGAATTGAGAACATAAAGAATGAGATTGAAGACACCTCTGAACCTCTGATTGACCCTGTGTATGGCCACGGCAGGTAAAATGCATGATGGGAGTTCAAGTTCTTCTCATAATATTTGATCGTGACTTCTAGACAGCTGTTCTAGTTGGATTGTATTCTGATGGATTTATCGGTAATGCACTATAAACTACATTTATAGTGAATGCTGTCTGTGTTGTGTTAACCTCATTTTAAGTTTTTCTTTCCATAATTTTTAGCCAAAGTCTAATCAACCTTCTGGTGACGGGTCATGCTGTGTCTAACGTGTGGGACGGTGATAGAGAATGTTCTGGAATGAGTATGCTTCATTGTTTTACTGAATATTAATGTGCTGACATGCTGTTTATTTGAAATAACTCTTGAGTTACAGTAGGTCACAGTTGTCCTGCATTTGCAGACCACTTGATGGCAGCATTATCTAAAGTTTTGCTCAAGCTTGAGCACACATTAAAAAATGCTTGCTGAGAAAATGCTAAGGTCTTTAGGTTTCAAAGAGTGTTTTATATTAGACTGTTTATTTTTGTACAGTTGATAGTGGAGTTTAATTATTCTTTTATTTTTGTTTTCTCTAGAGCTTCGTGGCATTCATCAGCAGGCCTCTGTTGGCTTCCTCACACTAATGGAATCACTGCGCTATTGCAAGGTGGGTGTCTACTCATAAGCACCCTCACAGGTAATGTAATGCAACATTATTACTGAAATATTGACTGTATTGAACAGACCGGTGTCAAAAGTCATCACTCTGTCAGACTATTTATTCTTGAAGAATGTTTGTGATTAGGGAACAAACATCCACTAGGTTTGTTCTCACACACAAAACAATTATGGAAATTCTTTGTAGTACAAAGGAAATTGTGTGGTCTGTTTATTTTCTTGTCTTTTTTTCCCTTTTTGTTCATGTCCTTCCTTTTTTTTTATTCTCCTGTTTACCTTTTCTTTTTATTTTTCCTTTTTTATTCCTCTATTTTATTTTATTTTTCCTAACATTTATTTAGTAAAGCATCATTACCCAGCATGCTTCACTGTTAAACAAATGCCATGTTTCAAGGGAGGCTTCATATAAATCAGATAAAGTGTTCTACTTTGGTTTATTTTTTATCATTGTTTTATTTAAGTATGCAGGGCTTAAAGTTCTTCGGCACCGTGCCGGATTTCTGGCGTGCAGTGGTTGGCTGCAGAAAAAAATAATCATACATTTAAAAAAAAAAAACTTGTTGATTGATATCACTGTCCATGAGTTTGCCTATCAATGGTATGAGGGTAGGAGCTTTAACTCTCAACCAAACTAACATTACTAGCCAATCAGAATGTTTTGCTCTTATAAACAGGAGATGTGCATAATAGTATCCAATTGCAGAGTCACAGCCTGATGAATGGAGAAGCATGACAAAAAGCTATGCAGTGCAATGGTCAAAGATGTCCATCTAACGCATATTTATGTAGAAAAGCTAATTTTAAAGTAGCGGAGCTTTGTAAACAGTTCAGAATAATCATCTCATCTCCATAGGAACGATATGATTGCCAGAACAAATTTACCGTAATTTTTGAAAAGGTCCTGTTCACACATGAGCTCCTAATGGTAACTTATCAGTAATTTACCAGTGAAGACTGTATGTGTGAAAGGGCTAAACTCTTCCTCTGTATATGCTGTGAATTTGAATTAATGTTCATCTGGAAAAACAGTGTGCATTATCTTACTAGATTTGTAACGTAAATCATTTATAAACATTTGCAAACACAGGAAAATGCATCAACCTGTGTTTAAATATGCCATGTACTGTACAGTACATCGCAATTTCAAAATTAAAGTATCTGCATGTGGCCAAATATTAAAATTGAATGGTTTTAAACAGTTTAATCATGCTGTAAAGTGAAACGTCACCAGGCCATTGGCGCCCTCTGCAGGTATTTGTTAATACATAATGGACTTAAAGGGATAGTTCACCCAAAAATCAAAATTATTAATGACTCACCCTCATGTCATTCCAAACCTGTGAGACCTCCGTTCATCTTCGGAACACAGTATAAGATATTTTAGATTTAGTCCGAGAGCTTTCTGTCCCTCCATTGAGAATGTATGTACGGTATACTGTCCACGTCCAGAAAGGTAATAAAAAACATCTTCAAAGTAGTCCATGTGACATCAGAGGGTCAGTTAGAATTTTTTGAAGCATCGAAAATACATTTTGGTCCAAAAATATCAAAAACTACGACTTTATTCAGCATTGACTTCTCTCCCCGGGTCTGTTATGAGCGCGTTCACAGCACATCCGGTTCACGAACGAATCACTCGATGTAACCGGATCTTCTTGAACCAGTTCACCAAATCGAACTGAATCGTTTGAAACGGTTCGCGTCAACAATAAGCATTAATCCACAAATGACTTAAGCTGTTAACTTTTTTAACATGGCTGACACTCCCTCTGAGTTCAAATAAAACCAATATCCCGGAGTAATTCATTTACTCAAACAGTACACTGACTGAACCGAGCCAGATAACGAATGAAACATTGACTCGTTCTCGAGTCAAGAACCGTTTCTGTCGGACGCGTCCGGTTCGAGAACCGAGGAGCTGATGATACTGCGCATGCGTGATTCAGACTGACACACAGCGCGTCTGAACCGAACTGGTTCTTTTGGTGATTGATTCTGAACCGATTCTGTGCTAATGTTATGAGCGCGGGTAAAACGAAGGCTTGAATCAAGGGCAATCATCGCCAATGAAGTCATTACGTCGAGCGCAAAAGAACTGGTGAACCGTTTTCGGCAACCGGTTTATTGAATCAAACTGTCCGAAAGAACCGGTTCGCGGAGAAGAACAGAACTTCCCATCACTACCGGTGATCCGAAAACCGATGCAACCGGTTCTTGACTCGAGAACGAGTCAATGTTTCGTTCGTTATCTGGCTCGGTTCAGTCAGTGTACTGTTTGATTAAATGAATTACTCCGGGATTTTGGTTTATTTGAACTCAGAGGGAGTGTCAGCCATGTTAAAAAAGTTAACAGCTTAAGTCATTTGCGGATTAATGCTTATTGTTGACGCGAACCGTTTCAAACGATTCAGTTCGATTTGGTGAACTGGTTCAAGAAGATCCGGTTACATCGAGTGATTCGTTCGCGAACCGGATGTGCTGTGAACGCGCTCATAACAGACCCGGGAGAGAAGTCAATGCTGAATAAAAGACGTAGTTTTTGATATTTTTGGACCAAAATGTATTTTCGATGCTTCAAAAAATTCTAACGCACCCTCTGATGTCACATGGACTACTTGAAGATGTTTTTATTACCTTTCTGGACGTGGACAGTATACCGTACATACATTCTCAATGGAGGGGACAGAAAGCTCTGGACTAAATCTAAAATATCTTATACTGTGTTCCGAAGATGAACGGAGGTCTCACGGGTTTGGAACGACATGAGGGTGAGTCATTAATGACTTAATTTTGATTTTTGGGTGAACTATCCCTTTAAGTTGGTTATGTTCATATTATGTATAGGCATATTACATTATGTATTTTAACAGTGTTGTTCAATACAATCATGTAATTAATTTCTTGGTTTTGATATTTTATTTTTATTCGTTAGTTTATATATAAATAGTCATACTAAAGCCTGTTTTTCACTTAGGTCTGTTTGTGTTACTAAAAATATCAGATTACTCAGTTGTCAAAATAATCAGTAGATTACTTGATTACCAAAATAATCATTAGTTACAGCCCTAGATTAATTTAAAGATTTCTAAATACAACTGCATTGTTTTATTTTTGTAATTAAAAGACAAATATTTTGTCATTGAAAATTTCTGAAAAATAGTATTAAAATATTGTCTCATTCTAGTGAACCAAGTATCTGTATTTTGTCTCATCTCATGATCTAAGTGTATTGTCACACCCCTAGTGTCGATAAGCGGTGATATAGCTCATAATTTTCCAAGTGTATGATACAGCTTTCATTCTTCAGGTCAACCATATATTCATGAAAAAGTAAGTCAATTTGAACAAAGAAAGCAATAACTTTGCCATAGTATCCTTTCAAATGTTAAAGTTGCTTGCCACAGTCATTGGATGCTTTGCATGTGCTGCCCCGCCCCGCCCCCTGAAAAAAGTTCAGGCTCAGGATTTTTTTTTTTTTTTTTTTTTTTTTGCTTTAACCCCTGAGTTTGCATCACATCCTGCAAATCATGTCTTGCCAATAATAAGCACTAAATATTATGTGCACACTCAACCTAGCAGGCAATAAATCTAAATTTATTTTCATTTGTTTAGCATTTCAGGACAAGAAATGACACTGTCCATAAGTAATGCAGTTTTTTTTTTTTTTTTTAAGAAGCTAAATGCTTCCGTTCTCACTAATTAATGTGTCACCCTCTAAACGGCGAACATTAGAGATCTGGCACCTGCGCATCCTGTATGTTTTATGAGCCTGAGCAGGAATGGCTCTATTGTTTTAACCTGTGGAGAAAGTAATTATGAAGCTGCTTTGTTTGGAAAGGCACTGTGCTAAGTAGCTTCAGGATATGTGCAGTGAGCTGTGTTTGGACTAGAGGAATGAAGGAATGTATCGCCTCATATTTAGAACCTGAGCCCCCATCACAATATTCATGATCATTTTAATCCGCATACCCCTGAAATACCTTCCCACCTAAATCTACCGCTGATACTCACCTGTTGAGTGATGTGGGCTGAGTGTGAGGGCTTTCAGTGTTTGGATGAACTGCTGGAGATCGAGCAGTAGGCAGAGTGTGCAGAGCTACACTTTGAGCTCCGTGTTCTTAAATATTCTGCAGGCTTGTGTTAAACTGCTGACTCTCATCTCATTCCGTTTTAATTTGGTTTTAATTGATGGATGTGGTTTGTGTGCGTGCTACGTTTGTATGTAGATCAGGGGTGGTGAACCTTTTACATAACAAAACCCGTTCATGTACACTGCCATTCAAAAGTTTGGGGTCAGTAAGTTTTTATATATATATATTTATATATATATATATATATGTATATGTATATGTATATGTATATGTATATGTATATATATATATATAATTTTATATATATAATATAGTATATGTATGTGTGTATTATATATATATATATATATATATATATATATATATATGGATATATATATATATATATGTATATATGTGTGTGTATGTATGTGTATGTATGTATATGTATATGTGTGTGTGTAAATAAGTATGCAATAACATACAGTAGAGATCAAAATTAGGGAACAACATACGGTTTCCTAAATTTCAACTTCACAGTCCATAACTTAAATTTAACCTAACCTAATAAGAAAAGAAGTTCATTTTTTTAAAAGCATATTTCATAAATTTTATTCTGAAGCACATTATAAAAAACTTAAATGAGATATTTGAAAAAGCACTCAAAATTAGAGAACACTTACAGATACCTCCAAGTTATTCGTGTTAATCTGGCACCTGGTGCTGATTTCTTTAAATATATGACAAACCCAATGCTGAAAATGATCACCAGGTTAGCGCTGAACAGGGTAAGGATCTGTCTCAGCATGTTTAAGAGAAGTTGGACTGACAGTACACTGCAGTGTCGAATCCTCTCCTCAGCAAAAAGAATCAAAAGGCTAGACTCCCTTTTGCTGAGGAGCATGCTGTGTGGAGACAAGAGGACTGATCCAAAGTTCACTTTAAGCCTAGTTCAGACTACACAAATTTAAACGTTGGCAGATCGCTGTGCTATTCAGACTACATGACTTGCTGTCTGTCTTGAAGTTGTGGTGTTGTTCACACTACGTGACACTATGTAAATGATCCGCAACGGTGTCACACACTACACGAGCTGACAACAACTCTGTCACCCAATGACTCCATACGGTCCCCGAACCACATTTTGTCCCTAAAACACAATTAAGAAGTGGAATGGGAATTGACGCGAAACAATGCATGAAACAGGAGTTATTTATTTGAAAATGGACGTTGGGAAGAAGTTATTGCTGCAAGCTGTTTGCACGGTAATCTGTCCTGAAATATTTGGTCTATCTCTTGTGTCCACACTTTCCTTAAAGCCATGTTGTTGCTGCTGTTTTTCTTATGGTGACCTCAAGCCGTGTCTTGCTCTCTCATTGGCTGTAGCTCATCGCGACACCACAGGATGTCAAGTTAGCTGACTGGTCCAAATATTTAGCATGCTAGATATTTGTTTGGTGTTGGTGAGCCTCTTTGATACGTTATTGAGTAGTTCACACATAAAGATTGCAGAACGCTGATCACCCGCTGATTTCCCCCAATCACAGCCTGTGCTGTCGACAAGCTCGTTGACTTGTAAATCAGGCTTAAATCAGGTTTAAAATGCTGTAATGTGAACTTGGCACTAGTGATGAGAGCAAGTTTAATTTATTTGAGTCTGATGGGAAACATTGTTCAGTGTCAAACTGGTGAAAGACTGACCCCCAAGTGAAGAAGTCAGTGAAAGGTGGAGAAGGAAGTGTCATGGTTTGGCGGATGTTTTGTGCAGCAGGACTTATACAGCTACATGGCAGGGTGAATGTAAATGTTTATCAGAACCTCCTTCAGCAACATGCAGTTCCTTCCCTACAAGCATCTCCCAATCAGCATGCAATTTTCATTCAAGACCATGTCCCCGTCACACTGCAAAACATATAAGCAGTTACTTGAAGCTAAGTGTCATGGTCCTGCCATCATGTCCTGACTTTTCTCTAGTCTAGAGGCAGGATCACGACAGACCCGTGTTTTCTGTACAAGCACATGGCCTTGTCTTTGGGCCATGTGCTTGTGTTGTCTCGTTCCCTTGCCCCGCCCCCTTGTTATCCTAGTCTTGTCGTGATTGTCCTATCTGTGCCACCTGTCGTGTCTTGATTAGTTCCCCTATTTAGATCTCCTAGTGTGCTCTGTCTTTGGTCGGTTCATTGTGATTGTTTCCTCAAACTGTTCCTGATATATGTTTTCTACCTGTCAGCCTCGTGAGTTTATCCTTGTCATCCCTGAAGAAGTCTTTGTAATACCGTGAGTGTTTGTTTATAGTTAGTGTTTAGTGTCTTTATCTGGTCAGCCCTGTCTTGTTTGGTTATTTAGTCCTTACCCTAGCTATTGTTTTCCCCCTCGTGGGTTTTGTTTTCCCCTGTTGTCATCAATAAACCCTTTGTGTTGAGAATCCTGTCTGCACTTGAGTTCCTCCCTTACCAACCCATGACAGAATGAACCGACCAAGAAGGAACTCAGCAGGCAGGAGGTCCCCCGAGCTCCAACACCTGTTGGAGTTCCGTCGTCAATGTTGGATGTCGTCCCCCACCGACAGGAAGGGGGTCACCCTCCCATACTCGCCTGAGGGGGAATGGATCCTCCAAAATTATGCCCGGCTGTGGGAGAGCATCTCCCAGGAGGAGCCACAGAGGTCCCCTCCACCTACCCAGCTGCCAACGATCCCAGAGGGTCGTTCCTCCTGGCCGTGGCAACCCTGGGGGATCAGGCAAGTCCCTCCCAAAATCCTGAGGCACCTCCCACTACCTTCAGTCTCCTCAACAAGCGAGGGAGACGGTTGTCGTGGGAGTCAGCTTCAGAGTCTTCGGCGTCCGAGTCTGCCCTGCCCGAGACCAAACTCCCCCAACCCGCCTCTGACCCAGCTGTGGCCTCTGCACCGCGCCCAAGGAGGAAGAGGAAGAAGAAGGGGCCTGCCGGTCCTGTGACCCTGTCTCCTCCCGTGCCAGCAGCGGAGAGCGCTGGCGTGCCCGTGCCAGCAGCGGTGAGCGTGCCCGAGCCAGCAGCGGTGAGCGCTGGCGTGCCCGTGCCAGCAGCGGTGAGCGCTGGCGTGCCCGAGCCAGCAGCGGAGAGCGTGCCCGAGCCAGCAGCGGAGAGCGTGCCCGAGCCAGCAGCGGAGAGCGTGCCCGAGCCAGCAGCGGAGAGCGCTGGCGTGCCCGAGCCAGCAGCGGAGAACGCTGGCCGAGCCGCAGCGGAGCAGCGCTGGCGTGCCCGAGCGAGCAGCGGAGAGCGCTGGCGTGCCCGAGACGAGCAGCGGAGAGCGCTGGCGTGCCCGAGCCAGCAGCGGAGAGCGCTGGCGTGCCCGAGCCAGCAGCGGAGAGCGCTGGCGTGCCCGAGCCAGCAGCGGGGGAGCGCTGGCGTGCCCGAGCCAGCAGCGGAGAGCGCTGGCGTGCCCGAGCCAGCAAGCGGAGAGCGCTGGCGTGCCCCGAGCCAGCAGCGGAGAGCGCTGGCGTGCCCAAGCCAGCAGCAGAGAACGCTGGCATGCCCTGAGCCCAGTGAATAAGAGAACAGGTTTCAAGTCTGCTGTCGTGAGGGCGGAGGAGAGAGCCGCGGGCCGACTCTGCAGCAGAAACTTTTGATACAGTCTGTCTCGTCTCGTAAGGAGATGCCGGTTATTATAGCCGCCAAAGCCTTGTCTGATTATTTGTCCCGTCTTGTCCAGATCCTGGAAATCCCCGCCAGTCCTGTCTTGTCCCCTGACCCTGTCCCCAGAGATCCCGAGCCAACCACAGTTAGTGCTACTCCTGACCCAGTTTCTGTCTCCCCCTGATCTTGCCCCGTGTCCTGTGAACGTTGCCCCGTGTCCCCGTGAGCGTTGCCCCATGTCCAGCTGATGTTGTCATGTGTCCTGTTGATGTTTCCCCGTGTCCCGTAGGTGTTGCCCCGTGTCCCGTGAGCGTTGCCCCATGTCCAGCTGATGTTGTCATGTGTTCTGTTGATGTTTCCCCGTGTCCCGTAGGTGTTTCCCCATGTCCCGTAGGTGTTTCCCCATGTCACGTGAGTTCTCCTGTCATGTCCTCTGTTGTAAATGGTCCTGAGACCACTCCCCACCCTAGACCACCCAGACCTGCCCGAACCCCTCGTTGTCAGCCTTCGTCCCGTCCTCCTAAGATGCCTACACCACCCACCCACCCTGGTCTGTCCCCCATGAACTTTGTGGTCCCGCCTCCTCCCCTTCCCTGTTTGTTTTTCTTGATATGCCACCCTAACCCTATTGTTGTGTTTTCATGTTTGCCCTTATTACTATTTGTCATGTCGTGTTGGTTTTTGTCTCTGTCCCAGTCAGTCATGTCCCGCGTTTGATGTTCCCTTAGGGAGCGTCTGGAAGCCGCTCCTTAAGGGAGGGGTTCTGTCATGGTCCTGCCATCATGTCCTGACTTTTCTCTAGTCTAGAGGCAGGATCATGACAGACCCGTGTTTTGTGTACAAGCACATGGCCTTGTCTTTGGGCCATGTGCTTGTGTTGTCTCGTTCCCTTGCCCCGCCCCCTTGTTATCCTAGTCTTGTCGTGATTGTCCTATCTGTGCCACCTGTCGTGTCTTGATTAGTTCCCCTATTTAGATCTCCTAGTGTGCTCTGTCTTTGGTCGGTTCATTGTGATTGTTTCCTCAAACTGTTCCTGATATATGTTGCTACCTGTCAGCCTCGTGAGTTTATCCTTGTCATCCCTGAAGAAGTCTTTGTAATACCGTGAGTGTTTGTTTATAGTTAGTGTTTTAGTGTCTTTATCTGGTCAGCCCTGTCTTGTTTGGTTATTTAGTCCTTACCCTAGCTATTGTTTTCCCCCTCGTGGGTTTTGTTTTCCCCTGTTGTCATCAATAAACCCTTTGTGTTGAGAATCCTGTCTGCACTTGAGTTCCTCCCTTACCAACCCATGACACTAAGAGCATTGAAATTATGAAATGGCCGGCCCAGGGTCCTGATCCAAACCAGACTGAAAATCTCTGGAAAATGCTTGATGGCAAAGTTATTGCTATATAACCCACTACAGTTGCCGAACTATGGAAGAGACTGGAAGAAGGGTGGACCAAGATCACACCAGCGCAGTGTGCTGCAGTGGTTACTGTTCTCTCATTTTGATCACTTGATTAAGTTTTTTTTTTGTTGAAATGTCTTAATTATTTTTTCAAACATGTTAGTACAGTAGAACAGTGACATACCCACAGCTGATATTCCTTTATATTTTGAGCAATGAAGATTAACAATATTTCTGAAAAATCAGGTATTTATAGATTGTTCTCTAATTTTGATTGAAGATCGGACTGTCACGGAACATTGACAGCCGAAGTTTATGCATAACTTACATTTAATGCAATAGCTGGAAATGCATTCACCTTTATTTTCTTGACGGTAGTCATTTTAAATTGTGGATTGAAATTAACTGATTCTGTGCATGCTTGCGATAACACATCAGAGAAATAAACATTGTTACATGTTTAAAAATTAGAAATATTATATTTATATTTTATATCTTGATAGGTATTTTTAATTACAAGTTTTTATAATAAAATCAGGGCGATTTTTATACTTTTTTAAAAAAAAATTAAATGGCCTTGCAAGGCTGTTTAAATGGTCTCTGGGGCCATATATAGCCAGGAGTTGATGTTCTCCACCTCTGATTTAGAACATGTTTTAGTGTTCACATAATACAATCAACCCTTCATATTCCGTTATAGTGAACATTCTAGTTTTTGGGTGTAAAATGGCTTCAAAACATTTTCATAAGCCGAATGATTGAATAGTTGGCAGTTCCTAAGTATTACCAATCATTTTATCGCAGTGGAATGTGGCTGGCCAGGCCATCATGTCATTGGTATGGAGATTGGCACTCAACTGCTGTTTCTTTTTTCTGCTTTTAAAGGTTGGCGCGTTTCTCAAATCTCCAAAGTTCCCTATTTGGATCCTTGGCAGCGAGACTCATCTCTCAGTGTTCTTTACTAAGGTGAGTTAAGAAAATATGCTCCTTTCTTCCTTCCCTCACTCTTCTACACACTCTCTCTCTCTCTCTCTCTCTCTCTCTCTCTCTCTCTCTTTATTATTTGCTTTTCTTTTATTTCGTTATTGAGAGAAGAATCTAAAACACAAGAATGTGCTAGCAAATAGATTTAGTGCTTTAGACATCTTTTGGAAGAGAAAAGAACAAAGAGGGGGAGTATGGGATGGATGATGAGAGGCAGAAAGGTTTTTGGACTTATAAGGCATCCAGTGTGGTGTGTCCTGGCTTCAGCCCACGCGGCATGCGGTCAGATTTGGCACTCCAGCGTGCTCACAGAGAGGGATGGTTAATGTGAGGTGTATCTTGGGTCTGAGTGGAAATGTCAGTTCATATAACTGTAGTACTTGGTGTTAAAGCACGTCCTAATGATGGATGTGAGAACTGTATATGCTGATTCCGTTAGGGCTGGCTGGTCAATGATATCATTTTAAGATCATGAAGTTTGTTATTAACGATGATAAGCTTTGAACATTTTTACTCTGTATGAATTAATCTGACAGCCTGTCACAGCAGAAGTAAACCTGACAACAGTGTGTTCACAGTGTCATCTGTGTTTTAGTATATACAGTTGTAGCATCTCTTTTGACAAAAAATGCAATGTTTTGTTGTAAATGAATCATATTTTCATTTGATTAAAGATTGTTTAAATTGTTAAAGTTTTATTAATTAGTTTGAGACTCCAGAAAAAAATAAAAATGGAAAACACAGAATTTAGGGAAAAATCACACTTTTTTTTTTTTTTTATTTTATTTTATTTTTTATGGGGCCCTAAATTAAAAGGTAGCTTACTCTGTGGATTTTAATCACTATCATATGATATGGGAAAATATTGTGATAATATTTTTGGCCATATCGCCCAGCCCTATTTGCCATATGGTTGTTGGACTGTTATGGGTACTTGCTCACTGACCAGTGTCAAAAGAGCTCACTCCAAGTCTCTGTGGTATTTTGGTCCCTAAATAGGGCTTGGGTCCATCTTTCAGTGTATTTTTTTTTTTCATCTTCAGACTGTAAGTATAAGCAATAGAAATAGTGACGGTTGTGGGTTTTTTTTTTATCATATTGCCGTTATCGCCATTTCAATTTCTCATGCCTAATATCTCCCTTAACAATGGTAAAGTCACTGTAATGCATGACTTCTTATGGCTTAAAGTAAGGCTGGGCAATATGGCCAAAAAAATTATCACAATACATTTTTTTCATATCAGTCAATATATCAATAATTATCACAATAAATCCTGTTTAATAAAAAATTTAAAGGCAGATATTTGCTCCTAAGTGAAAGTTGTAGAAACCAGACCTTTAACTGTAGTTTTAAACTACTCTGTATTGTCAGAACATGACAAACACGTTTTTGTATTCTTCACTTTTCCTGCCATTTTTCCTTAAAGGGGTCATATGATGCGATTTCAAATTTTCTTTTCTCTTCGGAGTGTTACAAGCTCTTGGTGAATAAAGAAGATTTGTGAAGTTGCAAAGACTAAAGTCTCAAATCCAAAGAGATATTCTTTATAAAAGTTGAGACTCGTCCACGCCCCCCTGAAACGGCTCGTTCTAACACGCCCCCACATATCTACGCCAGTATGTGGGAAGATTTGCATAACGCCTCCCAGATGTTCACGCAAAGAAAGAAGGCGTATCTTTTATTCTCGTTGTAGCATTGTTGTTGCCGCCACCACCATGTCGTATAGACGCTGTGTGTTTCACTGTGAAAGCAAAACCACTTTGTTTGGCCTTCCAAAAGAGGACGATATCTGCTTCGTCATGCCTGGAGCAGCACTAACATTACTTAGTTTCTACTTATTATTTATTATTATTAGAAATAGAAATAGACAGGTCCTTGAACTGGGCTGGTTTATTTGCTGTTAAAGCATAATGGGCTTGGAGCAGCAGTGCTTTAATGAGTCTTTCATGATTAATGTCTCTCATCCTGATTCGAGCTGCAGGATCAAAGTCCTCATTGTCTCCCTTCATTGTTCCTGTGTGTAGGCCGGTAGTACTGTGTGTTATAGTCTGTTAGTATAGTAACTATATAGTCTGTGTAGAGATTTTCTACATAAGAAAAATTTACGGTAAGTATCCATCTCATCTAAGATCTACACATCTATCATTACACACTGATAATTTCCCCATCCTTTGCTCCTGCGATTCCAGACTCCTTAGTTATTTCTTAAGTTTCTTAGACCAAATCTAAGCTTGACTACAGTATAATCAGATCATAGTCAGATGCTGTGATGGGAAGTAACTAAAAGCAGCTGTGATCCTAACATAATTACATTCTTCTGTATGTAGCATCTTAGTGAAGAGCTGAACCTCTTGTTACTCTGTTCTCTTATACAAACAGCAGTCCTGTTCAGTGCACACATACACACACACACGTTTGTTTTTGTGAAAAGTGGGGACATCCCATAGGCGTAATGGTTTTTATACTGTACAAACTATATTCTATCGCCCTACACCAACACTACACCTAACCCTACCCCTTACAGGAAACTTTGTGCATTTTTACTTTCTCAAAAAACTCATTCTGTATGGTTTAAGCGTTTTGAAAAATGGGGACATGGGTTATGTCCTCATAAGTCACCCTCTCCTTGTAATACCTGTGTCATACCCATGTCATTATACAAAGTTGTGTCCTGATATGTCACAAAATCACGCGCACACACACACACACACACACACACACACACAATCAATTATGCTCTCACAGGGCACCCATTTCTCTCTCTCCACCTTCTTTCTGGAGCTGGTTAGCGGAGCATAGCCTCAGGTGAGTAATGCCACGATTTCCGGTAGGAAAGCCGATCTTCCCCCCCCAGAGCTCTCTGTGTGTCCATCTGGTTTAGTTTTCCCGCTGGAGTCACCAGTAGAGTCAGCCACTCTGCCAGTCCCTCAGAGAGGGGAAAAAGCTCTCAGGCGACAACTCAAAGAGCAGCTGTTAACAGGATGCACACTGAAGCCTTTGGGCTAATTAGGTCGAGCTGGCATTGCCTAGTTAGCTGGTTTCATGATAAAATTCAGTTTTTTTGACCGTTTGATTGTCCTGAAATAGCCTGTTTTTGTTGTTGTTTTAAACATTAGGAGTACACAAGATCTAGATAACCATATCTGTGCTGTCCAACATTATCATGTTTGGTTGATTATTTAGGAGAGGCGGATAAAAGTAAATATCAAACATTGGTTGATAATTATATCATTTTGGATTATTTAGACTAGTAAAATGATATCTGTATGTTATCCTTATATTTGACAGCTGCTCATTAGGTGTGGAGAATTTGATATGGTTTTGTGGTTGTTCTGGTCTAATTTTTGGTGACTCTTCTGCAGTTTGTCATTGATTTCCTAAAAGTTTATTTTAGACACAAAAATTTTCTCTTATGGGACTTGTCTGTTAATGCAGTTTTTCCCCCTCTCTCTGTGTGCGCGCATGAGTTAAGTGTCTCTAATGTCAAGTTTTAAGCCCGTCTCCCTGCGGATCTATACTCCCGTTACTGTCTTTGTTTGTCTCTCTGTCTCTGCTTTTAGCTTCTAATAGGGTTTGTGTTCCACTCTTATCTGATTTATGTGCACACAAAGCAGCAGACACTACACAAATGACCTTTCACAGAGGTCCTGAGAGGGCCACGGACACACACAGACACAGCAGTGGACACTAAAGGAATGATCTCAAGTCCCAGTGGATGAACGGCCACACATACCCTGAGGACAGTGAGTAATGGAATAGCAGCTTTTAGCACAGCGCACTGGTAACTATAACCGTGTATAATGCAGAGAAACACGATCCGTGACTACTGAACCACAGTACCCCTGTTTATACCAAATCTGATGCTTCTCTTGCTCGCACACCCACTCACAAGGTGATTAATGGGTCTTCTGATGCTGTGGCCTGTGTTGGACACCAAGATGATGGTGTCCCTCTTTGAACACTTTCACTTTTTTACCTCTCCTCTTATAGCTGCTTTCATGCTCTGCTTTGATTTGAGGTGATGAGCTTCACATCCCTTATTTCCTTCCATCCTGCTCTGTTTCTCTGGAGGCCCTTTGTCTGTATGTAAGTATGGGATGTTAACCTTCTTCTTGTCCCTCGGTTCCTTGTTCCTCTCATCAGACCACATTCTGTCTCGGCTCTGATGAGGTTAACATCCTCATCTCTTTACTGATCCCTTGGACCTCTTCTCCGTCCTGTCCACCCTTCAGGGTTTTAATCCCTTCTTATACCCACAAACCACTGCAACCGGCCTTTAGCTCTCAAAGCTGTTTTCGTCCAGCTTCCAATTCGGCCCTCTGCTCAATGCAAAATACTTTGTAAAATATGGCGCTATAAAAATGAGGGATGTAATTTAATGGCTCTGTTCCAAAACATAGTGAGCTGCTTATGGAGAAAGTATTCTGGGGCATCAGAGGTATTCTTTTGACATACAAGGCTTAATTTTTCATTCGAGGAGAAAGCAATCTGATGGATGGATGGATATACTGTAGTCATGAAATGTTAAGAAGTTCTACTATTTGACCACTTTAATACTATTTAAATAGTCATAGCAAAACCATATTTCTAATTTTTATTTAATACTACTTAGTTTAAAAACAAACAATGAATTGTATAAGCCTTTTCCCATTAATAGACTATGACTGCTATGGCAGTCTGAGGCTGAACATTAACATTTCATACTAAAATATAGATAAATGTGATGTAAACTCTAGTTAAAATGTTAGTTCTTATTTAGTTAAAAAACATGGTAGCATCAAACTATTAAAATTAATGTGGAGCATTTGAAGTTGGTCACTTATAAGGTTCTGTAACAGGGTGTTGCCTTAGCTGGCAGCTAACTGTATGGGTAATAGTCAGTGAGTCAGCTCACTAGGTTTTGGAACAGAGTTCTTTGAGAAGAAAAAGAAACTGCAATGCTGGTAAAGTCGTCTGGTTCACCCCAGGGCTCTGTCATTCTCTGCTAATTTACTGACTCTATGCCCCCAAACACAAACACTCGCCTTACTTTTGTGAGTCCCACAGGAGCTTACCTCACTGCTGCAGTCGAGCTTCTGTAGAGCCCTGCTCTGCTACCGTGAGGAGCCCTCAATCTTTTGTACTGCCACGTAGGTCCAACGTGTTCTCACAGCAATAGCGCAACAGTGAATGTGACCCGAAACCAACACAGGCTCTGATTTCTGTCAGCCTGAAAGACTTCAATCATCACGTTCTTATATGTCTTCATGAAAGGATGGCACAGTGGGGTATACACTAACATATGTAAAAGAACAGAATAGGAAGGAAGGAAAATAATATCTCTTAATAGATTCCAGTCTCATCAGACACTGTGTATTTCCAGTTTCATCAGACAGTTGTCTCTCAGAGGCATTGTGCTGACTGACATATCATTAATCATTCCTTTAGTAGGATCTGATCTATTATACACGCTTCAGCTTTGTAGTGCCGCACTTACGCACACACATGAACACACCAGCAATTCTATCAGAATTAAATACAACCTCTTGAGGTCCTTTCACACCAAGAATGATAACTATATTAGCGTCCACATCAATAGACAATCACGTTCCAAAGTCAAGTGGATTCTGATTGTCTGTCAGTGTCTTTATTGTTCATCAGTCGTATAATCGTACATGTGCCTTCATCAGCCCTGCCTTGTATTTCATCTCTGTCAAGTCTCTACATGGCTGTATGGCCAAACATACACACACTACTTTATACCCAAGGGGCTCGTAATACATGCAGGGCCTCACATCCTCTCTTAACCCACAACAATGGCTTCTTCAGTGGCCTCTCACTAACACTGACGCCTGTATAGTGAATACTTCGCCAACAAAAGACGTGGACACAAAGAGAGAACGACAGTGAGATGGAGAGATATTGTTAAATGTACAAATGGACAGACCTCGACTTTAAAAGCGAGACGCCAGAGGGAGTAAAGAGTGGATGTGATAGTCTAGTCAGTGACCCAGCCAGCTCTGACGTATCGGGTGTCTAAAGCACTGCTGTCTGATGCTGGTGACATTTTCTCTGCCGTGGAGGACTTCAGAGGAGCAGATCTACCTGTAGTTTGAGTTACAGTGGTCTGGTAGCTGTAATTGGTAATGTGCTGCTGCTTTGATGTTGGTTAAACACTGTGCTTGTTGTTCGAAGTTTGACTGCTGAGAAGACCTCCTTGAATGGGTTTTCACCTCAAAACCCATGAACCTTTGCACCTGAACCAGACTCTCTCAGAGATACCAATCTTTCCTTCAAGACTAATCGCATCTGGTTGAAAGTTTCAGTGACAACAGGTGGTCTTTTTCAAAGGTTGGTCAATTCAAAAGTAGGATTGTTTTGTCTGAAACCATTTAAATTGCAGCAGGTTGCTGAGTTGCACTACAAGGTAGTATCCAGGGCTGGTTATCGATTCTGATCAACAAGCTTTCAATTTGATTTCATTCTGATTCATTAAAGTTGCATTACCAAACCAGTTTTTTTTTAATAAAGAAGTCTCTTATGCTCACCAATGCTGCCTTTATTTGATTACAAATTTAAAGTAAAACATTAATATTGTGAAATATTATTAACATTTAAATAAAACCATTTTGGTCTTCAGTGTCACATGGTCCCTCAGAAATCATTCTAAGTTGCTATTTAAAAAAAAAAAAAAAAAAAGTCTTCACTTTCTCTGTTGAACAATTTCATGCATCCTTGCTATTTCAAACTATAAAAGTTATTTCAATTGCTAGTTCAGTTGCTGATGAATCAACACAACCAAAAATTGCTATGTGAATGCTAACTGAAAAACTCAGTATTTTCTGTGTAGATCTGCTCTTATAAATATTTTTAAGTGTTTTTATTTTTTTTTTTTTAATTATTACAAGATAATAATGACTCATAAGAGTCATTTGTTCATGAATGGGACTATAGTGCTTGCACTGTATGTTTTTTTGATTTTTAGAAGAGTCATGATTCCAGCAACTAGGGATCCCATCAGGCCACATGAGGCGAGCGTCATTGTCTGTACTCTCACTGATAGTTGCCACATTGTGTTGCTGCACATTTCGATAAAGTTGTAACTCGGGTCCCCTAAAATTGACAACTAAATGATCAGTGTCCACGTGAACGCCCTTTTTGATCCTTGTGAAATAGTGATAGGGCAAGATAAAATCAGCTTCAAACTGATCTAGATTTCACCTTATTGTTTTTACTTTACAAGAGCTGGAATGTATCTGGCTGCTCTGATACATTCCAGGAGTATCAGGAGTGTAAAAAATGCATGTTCAGTCTAATGTACAATGTCACATCACCTTTTAAGGTTAAACAGGTTTTTTTTTCTTCTTCTTTTTTTTCAAGCACACTCTTTTCCTCTTGTCTGTCATCTGCGTATGACTCTCCTTATCACAGATTTGATACTTTAATCATATGGCTTTCTTAGATGTGAGGATGAGTTTTTTTTCTCTCTTTCTTTACCTTTTTCTGACTTTATTGTTGATTGTAAAAGTAAAGTACTTTATCTTTCACATTTAAAAAAAAAAAAAAAAAAATTGCCCATAACCACTGCTAAAGTGATTCTGTGTGAGCGTTCATGAGATTTGTGTATGGTCTCATGGATATTTCTGAAGCTCAGTCGTTAGCATCTGTTGGCTTTTCTCACTCTTGTGCGTGAGCCACCTCTATGATCTCCATCTATGGCCTCCAACTGTTGCCTCTACAGCATGTGTGTGTGTTTGTGCACATGTATTTGGGTGTCAAGAAAATAATGAAAGCCAGATTCAGGATTCTTAACGTGACTCTGCTTTACAGATATGTTGAAAAATTTTGCTCACTGATCCTGTTGGTAAACAGGTATATATAATAGCACTGTATCGAAATGCACAGAGTGCAAATTTAAAGGGGTGGTTTGCTGTTTTTTTTTTTTTCTAGGCTTGATTGTGTTTATGAGGTGCAGTCTAACGTGTTAATGCTTCGTTTTTAAAATAACGCATTATTTTTCACATAATTTACCTTTATTCCACACCACTCTGTCCCTTCTCTGATTAACGTGCTGATCATTTCCTGCTTTTATGAAGCCCCTACCTCAGAAATAGGAGATGGGCTCTGATTGGTCAGCTAGTCCAGTGTGTTGTGACTGGCTAAGCCGCCTCTAGTGTGTGTCTAAACGTCCCGCCCCTCACCTCAGCGGTATGTGCTCTGGTTGTATTGTAAACAACGGCGTCGTATAATAACCTGTGCAAGCTTTTAATAGTAGGCATATGTTTTTTGTTTGTTGTTGTCTCATACTTTTAGATACGCTGTTTTTTGTAAATGCTACTGCTTATGGCAGCTTTTAATATATGGTTTTATCCTGATTAAAGCTTTAATACAGTACGGCAACTGCACGTGCATCCATGTTTAACACATTCCATAGCTGTGAAAATGTGTATAATTGGAACAGTTCATTGTTGGAGCTGAGCTGAATGAGAGAGAGAGAGAGAGAGAGATGCAGAGCAGGGCGAAGCGAGGAACCGTATCAAGAACCGCTGCTTTAGAACATTGCTTTTGAAACTTGTGAATCCATTAGAACGTTAAAAGACAGAATCGCGATTCAAATATGAATAGATTTTTACATGCACCTCTAGTTTTTTCTTCCTCTTCTCTAAAGCAGGGCAGCATGGCCTTGCCCCCTTTGCTGCCTTTTCCAACAAGGCACTGTATGACTTGACTGTGCCCTTTACTATGTGTAATTTAAGACCATTTTAGACCATGTTCCTTTTTTAAGTCAATAAATTAGGCTTTATTTTCTTTGTGTCCCTGAAACCCAAAACCATCCAGGATAGTAAGGTCTGTGTGGAGAATCTGACATCAGTGTGGCTCCATGAGTCCATCTGGGTCAGATCACTCATAGCCCAGAACCATCCCACCTCAAGCTGGAGTCTTTACCCAGCACACTGCTCTGTAATTCTCCTCTATTAGAATGTGTGTGTGAGAGTGACATAGAAACTCTGACTCGGCAGGGTTGATTACATGACTGGTGGTGTAGTTGTGAAGCCACAGTGTAAACATCAGTGGAACAGCATATTGTTTTTATCACCAGGGGTCAGACTTTATAACAAGTCATGAACTCATTTGCTATTGCAAGGAAGGTGATGTGAATGATTTATGTGCACAAACACGTGTCACGACTGATATACTTAATGTTAGTACACACACAAAAAAAGGATGTTTGCAAGCATGTTGTGATTTCTAACCAACAAAACATTCTTCTTCATTGACATTCTTCACAATGACTGGCCCATGTCTATATCTTAATTATGCAATGCAGTGGAAAGGCAGTTTGCTCACCCTCATGTCATCCAAACCTGTCTAAATTTCTATTTTCAGTGGAACATGAAGAAAACAAGAAATTTTGAAGAACAATGCTTTTGATCTGTTGCATACAATTAAAGCATACAGTGATCAGTTATTTAATCAACCTCAAGTTATCATTATTTTTAATTATATAAAAACCTTTTAAACAAGAACTGCTGGTTTATTTAAACAAATAGCAATTGAACTGCATAGATTGTTAATTTTTAAAATCTGTTTTTTAACAGTACCAAGTTAAAAGGAGTCCTGTATAATTTACAACATTAATATACAGCATTCACTTAGAGAAAATTACTTTGATAACCAAGTAAAAAGAACATTATAGACTAGCCTTAAAAATTTAGGTTCAGTAAGATTGATTGATTTTATTTTTTAAAGAAATTAATACTACAGCAAGAAAGCATTAAATTGATCAAAAGCGACAGTGGAGACTTTCTTCAGTGTAATATAATAGAAGACATTTTAAAAACCATTTTGAAAAACAGTCCTGCTACTCTTCTTTAGTGTACAATGAATACATTCAGTGACTTCAAACTGTCAAGCTGCAATAAATAAATACCATACAATACTACAGAATAACCCCTTTTTTCTCAGAAGAAAGAAAATCAGACAGAATTTTCATTTTTGGATGAAATATTCCTTTTTAGTCTGTCAGATTGTTTGACCAATGTTTATGGAGCAGTTAAACTCTTAAGAGTTCATGGCAGAAGTCTCCCCATCCATTATCTATTGAAACTTCTCACTTGTATAATTAAACTCGTCCAATTTTCGCTGTCTCGCACCACTGCTGAGCTTCGTGCTGCTGTTATATGTTAAAACTAACAAATCTTTTTCATTACTTTAGGAATGAGGGTTTATAACTCCACTTAGCCTCAGGCAAAGGCTCTGAAAGTTTAATTTCGTTTTGACTACCTGCCATTCGACTGTAGAAAGGTGTCCGGTTTGACTGTGTGGAGTACTAGCTCAGATTGTGGTATTAAGACTAACAGTATCCAGCTGCAACTTCTCCTCCTTGTCATCTACTTTCTTATTCCTTTGTACTTCATTTTTTTCTTTCTCATGTTATCTCCTCTATTGCTCTGTCCCTCTTTCTTAATGTGAGACTGTGAGCTGTATATTTACTTTGTGAAACAAGAGGAGATATTTGTGAGTGTAACACTGAAACCATACTGTGAAAGTATAAAGCCTGTGTTTATGTTCACTCTTCCATGACCGTGTTTGTATGTTCATTGCTAATGTTTGTTCTTTTCAATTGCAGTAAAACACTTTATATTTGACTGGACTTTTTGATTTTCTGAAGAAAGCGTGAGTGGTTCTTGTCTGAGCAGAACTGATGCGAGAGTGTTGTGGGTGGTTGCCATGGTGTGCCAAGGCATTCTGTGTCCAGTAGGCAAAGATTTTATTTCTCATTATTTCAGTAATAGCTAATCTCTCAACAAGCCATATGAAATTAGCCATATTTTATGTAGTTTGCTCATTGTGTTGGACGAGTTACATACTGAAGTTTAAAGCTTGTCCTCTTTTTCACTTTGAGACACACAGAACATGTAAAGTTTTATATTTAAACAGCAATCTTTTTGTGGTTTAATAATCACAGACAGAAGTCCATATCACCATTAGAATTTGATTAATTCTGCAGCCCTACTTTTGATTTATTAATCCAAAATTTGCCAAATCCTGAGACATTTCGCATTATACAGTGTTTTACAGACATACATTATACACACATTATACACCGTTATTCTGTCTGTATTTTCTGCTTCACTGAACTCAATGGGGTCCTAGATTAGGGGTTTGAGCAAATCTCTCAGTATGCAATATATTACCCAATATACTTGGCCTGTGTGTGTGTGTGTGTGTATGAGTGCCACGTGCTTCTTAAATATCAGGGTGCAGTTAATTACCCATCATCTGACAACACTTTCATTTAAACAGAATATAGATTTTTCTCACACACTCGTCTGACTTTCATGCTTCACATTTGAAGAGTATTGATGAATTCCCATGCAGAATTTTGAAAGCGTTACCTTTTTCTTATCATCAGTCACCATGAGAACTAGTTAACCCCTTAATCCACTGCCTTCCTTTCTAATAATGAGAATCAGAGCTTGTGCGACTGAAGCACAGATGGCGAGAATGAAGTCTTAAAGTGAATGGGTTCAAAAGAGGGGGCAGGTCAGAAGTTTGGATCACTCAAATTCTGTTTCAAAAAATAAACATAGGCAACTAACTTCTTAAGCAGCATCCTAACTGAAATGGCACAGATTTGAAACACACTGATCACTTAACGGTTGTTAACAAAATGAAGATTAAAATACTTCATAGAAGATGAAGATATTTTGTTGATACTTTGTAGTGCATTATATTGCACATTTCTTTTGGCTTCGAACAGCATATTGAATATTCAAATGCATCTATGATTCCCAAAAATGCTGTTATGATGCTTGATTCCTATATGAGGCTAAATGACACTCTGAACGTTTCTGGAATGTAGATATGGAAAACTCCGTGAACTGTTTTTAGCTGTATGTGATTCAGTTGTCAATGCTGACTCTGCATATTTTCCAGCTTGAGTAGTTTTTACACACATACAGATGTGTTTTGTTGTCCCAAGTCCCTCAGGCAACACATATTGATGAGGCAGTTATCCCGCTATAACTCAAACATGAACAAACACACATGGATCTTGGTTTGTTTTCTATTAATCAGCAAAGTTTGCAGCCTGTTTGTGAGTTTTGTGCATGTGGGAGAGAGATAGAAGATTGTTTTCATTAAAAGATCTGTGAGATTGCTTGATGGAAGGGCAGTTTTGCCATTTATGAGCTTATCTGTAGATCAGTTATACACTCTCTTTTCTATTTCATATTTCCCTCTCTGTCTAGGAGATGGCTTTGGTGGCCCCTGAGTCTCCTTCAGAGCAGGCCAGAAGAGTCTTCCAGACCTTTGACCCGGAAGGTAAGATTATTAAAACGGAAGCATTTCATGTTATGTATGTTTTTGAACAAGAAAAAGAGACTGAATAAACTCAACTCAAAAATGTAATCTCAAGCCCAGCAGCTGTGTCAACTCGTCCTTCACTGAGAGAAAGATGAGCTTTAGCTCCACAAAACCCAGAGCAAGTTTATGATTTCTCCAGCTTATCAGGCAGTGCAAAGATCCAATGCTTACTTTTTGTTGAAACTTTTCTGTTACTGAGGAGAGAGTAGGAAATGAGAAAGAACAGAGTACATTTGATCTGATATTAAGGTGTTATTTCAGTGGGGTAAAAGAGCAGTAATTTTCTCAGTCATGGAATTCTACAAGTGCGACCCGGGCCTATTTATTCAACACGGATGGATCTGTAACTGCAGAAATAGCATAAAACTCTTGATATTTTAGTAACATTTACAAAAGAATAAAATAAATCATATTTTGTTACCTTTTTAGACTAAGTAGGGTTATTGTCATAGTGCACTTCCCCAGTACATTCAGCATCTGGCTCATATTCGCGATCTCAACCATATTCTCAAAACTATCGTTTTCAATGACTTCAAAATCAATTTTTTTGATCACTGGCACTTACATTTCATTACGTACAGTAACTGCTCTGCAGTAAATCCATTCAGTTCAGTTTTTGCTGATGATATTCTTTTGTTTTATGCCTGCGATGATTGATTGATTGATTGATTGATTATGAATGAAACATCAAGTCATCATTGTATATCAAATAAAGGTGAATTGCACTTATTGAGTCATCAGATATTTAATTATTGTTGTGCAGGAAAAATATACTTACACTATTGCATACCTCGGGTCACTAGCTACCCTTTACACTTTTTACAAAAAAATAGTTACATAACATAATCTTATGTTGTTTATAATGTATAGATTGAGGAATACTAAGAAAATTGATGTCTAAGTTTAAAAAATGAAAGAGGGAGAGGGTAGTGAATGATGTCCCGGGTTGCTAAAGAGGTATGCATTTAAGGGTTAAACAACCCAAAATATGATGTTTAAACCTTTCAGGTTCAGTCTTCATGAGGCAGAAACCCTTTTTTTTTTTTTTTTTTTTTTTTTTTTGGTTAATGTACTACCCAGTGGGTCAGTGAGATTTTTAAAATAAGTCTCTTATACTGAATTGAATTTGCAATGCTGAATTGTCAGCATGTCAGCAGCCAATACTATGGTCTTCAGTGTCACATGATCCTTCAGAAATTTCAATATGCTGATTTGCTGCTCAGAGAATATTTCTTATTATCAATTCTGGAAACAGTTATGACAGTTATTAAACAGAATATTTATGTGGAAATCAAGTTTTTTAAGTAAAAATATAGTATTTGTTTGAAAAATGTCTTAACTGTCACTTTTGATCAATAGCAAGCCTCCTGGCTAAATATAAGTATTAATTTAAAAACTCAGAACATTAGAACATTATTTAGTCCCAACATTTGTATAGTTTATCTGATATGTGTAACAAACCCACTGATTACTTTCTCTGTAGTAATGTTTTCAGACTGAATGTCACTATGTCCTATGTGTGATTAATGGACAGCAGTGTTTTATTTGTGAGCATTTCTGCTGAGGATTTGTAGAGAGGAAGGTCTCACATGATGATTTATTATGATTTAATATAGTCAATGTGCTTAGATGGCAAAGTCAGCAATATAGCTTTATGAACAAACCACTGATGCACCTTTAGTCATATGCAGTGCAGTATATCTTTGCCTGTATATCCTGTTTGTGTTTTTGCCCAGAGTCTGTTGCATGAAGTTATATTTTCCTCCCTACTTTTTCCTCTAATATTTATTGCTCTTGTATTAAGCCTAAGACTTCTGAAGATAATATAGAGAATAGATAGAGAGGGCATTTGATGGAAGAAATGAGAGTCTGGAACAGAGATCGCCCACTGCACTTTCATATCTGTCAAGTAGAATAGGTTTGTGTGTGTATATATCACTGAATGTGTCGTCGTGAGAATGTAAGTTTTCTTCCAAAGTTTTGATTTAAAGTGTCTAATTTACAATACACACTCAAAGTGTCATCAGGAACAAGATTAGATGTTCTTGCTTGGCATCTTTTTGCCTTTCAAAGTCGTAAACAACATTCCTGTTCCTCGCGTTAATAAGAACAATATTCTGTGTGTGTGTGTGTGTGTGTGTGTGTGTGTGTGTGTGTGTGTGTGTGTGTGTGTGTGTGTGTGTGTGTGTGTGTGTGTGTGTGTGTGAGTGTGTGTGCGCGCGCGCACATGCATTTCATTTGTCCAAAGGAGAAAGAAAAACTTCTTATGCTTCTGACGGTCTGGTTATGTAGTGTAATGCTAAATGCTAAAACAACATGAAATCAAAACTGACCCTGTTTACTTTCTTACATTAACTTTCCTAATAAATGCCCTTTGTCTTAATATTAAGCATTGTTTTAATTAAAAATTGTTTATACCGCCTACAAAATTCATAATCCAAGATGCAGTTGTGAAAAGAAAAAAAAATAGGCAATAAAATATTAAGCTGACGGTCATGATCCAGTTAAACCCTGATGGATGGTGCCACCCCACATTATTTCCCACTGAATATTGTTTCACTCAGAAAAGTATCGCATTACAGAAATAACATTTTGTGAATACCTTTTTATGTCAATAGTATAGAAGCTATTTTAGTCAAAGTTTCTAATGCATTATTCAAAACACCTGAGTGTATCTAATTTCATGCAGTGGTAAAGAATATTTATTGTTCTTAATCCAGTCATTGCTGGAAAGTTTAAGCAGAGAGTTCATTTCAAAGCAATCGGAAAAGAGTTAGCCTACCAGCTGCTCTGCAAAAATCAGAGAAGGGGAAAAACAACATACACCACTCATTCATCCATTTATCAGCCATTGTCTTAGCATGTTTGTGTGCATATGTGTGCGTGGTCAGCAGAATGTCTTCAATTTGAGAGATGACACTAATATTTTATGTTGGGCATAAGACACCAGTTGTGTGGGTGGTGATCAAGACTCTCAGAAGCTCTAACCATCTGCTTCTTTCCTTTTC
Organism: Cyprinus carpio; assembly: GCF_018340385.1. Lineage (NCBI taxonomy): Eukaryota > Metazoa > Chordata > Actinopteri > Cypriniformes > Cyprinidae > Cyprinus > Cyprinus carpio. The sequence continues at coordinate 11,312,634 of NC_056587.1, forward strand.
TGCTTATCTTCAGATAATGGGTTCATTCCAGACACACTGCTTGAAGATGTTATGAAAGCATTGGATCTCGTCTCCGAGCCAGACTAGTAAGTTTGTGTGTGTGTGTTTGTGTGTTAAAGTGTGTGTATATAATGTTTTTAATTATAAAACAAAACAGTACAGTCCTGGATGCTGTTTGGTCAGTACAGTGTTCAAGCAGTGCTGAAATACACAATATAGTAATCTTTACTCTCTCATAATAATGTTCTAATGTTAATAATGTTTATGTTCTGTTTTTTAATTCTGAAAATATTACCTATCTGCAAGGATGCGTTAAATTGTCAAAAGTGACAGTAAATGTTTCTTAAAAATTTTGATTTCTAATAAATGTTTTTTTATTTTAAATTCCTCAAAGAATTCTAAAAAAAGCATCACTGTTTCCTCAAAAAATATTCAGCAGCACAACTGTTTTCATTGATAATAATAAGAGTGTAAGAAACACATTTCAAAAACAAAATCTTACCAACCGCAAAATCTTTAATGGTAGGGTGTATAATATTTACATTATAATAGATTATTTTTATTATGTTCAGCATACATTATAGCACTTTATTTCTAACACAGCAAGGTGATATTTGTGTTTGTCATAAAGTGATGTGGAGAGGTTTGTGCATGTTAAAACAGCTGTGCTCCCTCTATTTGCACAGTTTGGGTTCACATGCCATTCAAACAGACTCATTACTCTTGCAGAGCAAAAAAGAGAAATAGAGAGTAAAGTCCCAACCTCCCATCTAAAGCCCTATTTAAAGCCACTCACCATAGTCCATTTGAAACCTTCACCTCTTAAACACTTTCCCACTGAAATCTGAGCAATTATAAACCACCTAATTTCTTACATCAACCTTTGACAGCTTGAAAGACAACTTCAGCCTTTCAAAGGGGTTTTTTATGTGAAAGTGAACTTGACAGAATGAAGCTTGGGTCATGCTTTTGTTTTTACACGGCACCCTGTTCTATCAAAAGCAGTTTAGTCAGGTGTTGAAGAAGTCTGAACCTTCCTTTGGCCTCTTCTGAAACTATACAACATAATCAGCGTTTTGGTTATTGTCAAATTTCATGTGTATGTTAAAGTGACCTGTGATCACATGAAAAAAGCATTTATCATCCTCTGATTGCTGTGTTTCTGTGAAAGAGAGTTAGTAATGTTATCAGTTTCGATGTATGACTTTAAAAGGAAAAGTCTGTCCTGTTTTAACATCACTGAGGTTGTTTTTAAAACAATATTAGTCAGATTCCAAGCATTACTCGCTGTGATATGTTTAGTATCTGAACATAATTCATGATTTAGCTCATTTTGACAACCACCTCAGACAACACATTTCACTGCTCAAGGAATCCAGTGAGCAATACATGCAGAAAACATGCAACATCGCACACAATGAGCTACACCTTTCATGATCCCCCTTCGCTCTCATTCTCTCTCTCTCTCTCTCTCTCTCTCTCTCTCGCTCTCTCACTCTTCTCCTCCTCCTCTGTCTCCATCCGTCTCTCCCCCCTCTCCCCTGCTCCCCATTCTCTCCTCCTTCTCCCGTCTTCTTCTCCTCTCTCTCCTCTCCCCTCTCTCTCTCTCTCTCTTCTCTCTCCATCTCCACTCTCTCTCTCTCTCTCTCATCTCTCCTCTCTCTCTCCTCTCTCTCCCTCTCTCTCTCTCTCTCTCTCTACCTTTCTCTCTCTACCTCTACCTCTCTCTCTCTCTCTCTCCCTCTACCTCTCTCTCTCTACCTACCTCTCTCTCTCTCTCTCTCCCTCTCTCTACTCTCTCTCTCTCTCTCTCTCTCATCTCTCTCTCCCTCTCTCTCTCTCTCTCTCTCCTCCTCAGGTGTGAATCTGATGAAGAGTAAGCTGGATCCAGAGGGGTTGGGTATTATTCTGTTAGGTCAGTTTCTGCAGGAGTTCTTCCCTAATCAGGTAATGCATCATGTCTCTCTATTTTAGGTTGAATGCTTAAAGGTTTACAAAGTCCAAAATGCTATGTGAGTGAACAGCTCACTGGGCTTTGGGATGATCATAAAGTGTCTCCCTCTTGTTAAATTATATGAAGAAAGCTGCCACCTAAGATGCCTTATTTTCTAATAGAGTATTCTCAGTCACCATTGCATGTACCCTTGTTGGTGACCGCAGTCCCAGAATAAATAACACAGAATTTAGTGGGTGGTGGGGTGGGGGGGATTCTGGTGAAGAATGCAAGAGAAATGTCAATCATAAATATACTAAAATATTCTTAAATTATTGCAACAATTAATACAGCATTCAAGGGTTTTTTCACCCACTTCCTGTGGTTAATTTGCAGGGACTTTTTGTTCATTATAATGGGTTTATGTGATGATCGTTAGCACTGACCATCAAAAGATTGTTATGAGATTGTTATGAGATGTTTCTGTAATTTGTTGATAGTAAATAATAAATGAAAGCAGAAGGCAGTTTTGGGTCTATTAAATGTTAAAAAAAAAAAATAGTTTTTTATTTTTTTTCTCAATTTACTCAGTTTTCCTCACAGATTGAAAATAGTAAATTTAGAAATTTAGAAATGTATCCATTGAACATATGTAGAGGTATCTTATTGGATAACAGTGAGACTGGCCTTCACAGTACTTCGTAAAAAGCTGTTATTAGGCAAATATTATTTAAAATATACTTCTTTTATGTTGATTATACATTAGTTTGGGCATTAAATACTTTTTTTATTATTATTGATTCACACCCCAATGTATACCTAACCAATTTCTGTATGTACAGTCAAACCAAAAATTATTCAGACACCAGATATAATTTCTGATATTTTGTATTTTATTTATTTTTTTGCTAGTGTGTGCAGGACACTATAGTTCATGTAAGTGAGGATGGCAAAATAAAGTAAACTTTGACCTATTATACCCAAAAATTCTTCATACATTTGACTACCAGTAAAATTGGGGCAAAAAATTATTTGGATACTTTGACCTGACCATGTTTTGCTTAAGTGTTATCTGACATTATCAAGATGAATTTGTTCTGACACAGTTTAACTTTTCTAAACTATAGCGAATAAACTGATAATATGTGAAATGTCGAATAAACCTAAATAAATTTTGAAATTTTAAAATTTACATAAAAAAAACAGGTTTGACTATGTATTTTTTATATTTATTAGTGCTTATTAGAGTATCATGCCATTAGTAACATGCTAACATCTAACTCTATTGAATATCTATATCAGCTGTGAGTTAAATATTTGCGTGGTGCACAGAGGGGCTGCCTATGTAGGAAGTTTAAAATCAGTCACTTATGAGGTTCATTGGTCAGGATGCTGCCTATGAAGGCAGCTCACTACGCTTTAGAGTATAGCTACCTCTCCTATCATGGCTGTCCTGCTGTCCTTTTTCCTCCCCCTTGATTTTTGCTCTTGTTCAACATTGTTTATTTTGTCTTGCTGTTTTTTTCATTACGTTCAAATAAACCTACAATCAGCCCCAGATTAAATCTATATACATGTAGCCCCTCAGAGAGAGGTGGGGGGAGCTGACGGTTATAGTTGGCATGGACTTGCAGCTTCACTGCTCTGTTAAATAGATTAGGGCTTTAGGGATACATGCAAAAAGGCCTCAATTTACCATCAAATCAAATACTATAACCCTATTTCAGGCCCACTCAAACACATGCACACACGGTCCGCTGTTGTAGTTTTGGCAGCGAGGCAGGCATGCAGTATGGGGGCTAGACAGAGGTATTTGGCTCCTGTCAAGATTGTGTGCTTGGGTTTTGCTGCTGGTTTGAGTTGGTCTGCAGAGTTTTGGCACCGGGTTGCAGTCAGGTCTTTTCAGCAGTTGCATAGGGGGGTGTATGAGATTGTTTTGGACTTAAAGCAATGAATTCCAGTGTACTGTCAGTCTGGTGCATGTCATTACATCTAAAACCATTCACTGATCTGTTGTTTTAGATTCTCTTGTCCAAGTTTATGTAGTGTGTTTTGATATGTTTGAGCTGAAATGGGATGTTTTGGTTAAGTTGTCTTAACTCACGGAAATGTTTTTCTGGCATTATGTGGATGGAGTCAGATCTAGGCAGTATATGTCACAGTGAATAAGGACACATAGAACTGTTTGCTGATGTTCCACTGACCTGATCATGTACATGTCTGCACTGACACGTGTCGTCTCACTTTTCCAGGATTCTGTGATCCCAGACTCATTTCCTGTGTATCACTATAATGGCCTGAAGCAGTCCAACCATAATGAGAAGGTAAGAGACATACTCATGTTCATTTTGAAATGCCCACACATGCAAGCACACTTTAATAGCGCATATTGCCCCTGCTGGCATGAAAGCCCTGATGGGTCAGTCTTATCCTGTCTGATCCCTGGGATATGGAGTCTGTGAGCCACCACGACCTACGGCCCACACCACTGCGATCTCTCAGACGAGCCTTCCAAGTAATTTGTGTGAGGGTTGACAGCTTTCGAGACTGGGCAGAGTATATTGAAGCTACAAAAATCTGAAATCGTTTCACTGGACTAATGTCTCAGAGTCTCGGTTCTCTCTTTCTTTTGATTTGTGTTTATACAAAGTCAAACCGAGTAAAATTATTTGCATCTTTTAAAAGACACATGGTCAAATGCATTTTAATGTAATATTATTTTCAAATTGACTTTAAATAGTTTCTTCTGTGGTTTTGTTTTCGTTCAATCATCGTTTTTTTGTGTTTTTTTTATGGTCTCATTTTTTATACATTTTAGTTTTGGCTGTTATAGCTACAGGAATAAATAAATTATTATTATGTATTCACTCTTACGTCATAACACAGAAATTGATTTTCTTTCTTCTGCTGAACACAAAAGGAAATATTATGAATGATCTCTGTTGGTTCTCACGTGTTTTCAATATTAAATTGGCAAAACCTGATAGAACTTGTAAAGATGCTTTAAAAAGCAAGAGGAAGCAATTAAACGGTCAACTTTATTATTTTTGTTGCTGTTCACATTTTTAGTTTTAGATAAATATGCTATAATTGTTTTACAATTTAATGGTTTATTTTATCTATATTTCCTTAAATTAATTTTGTTTACACAAAAGCATTTAAACCAGTAGTTTGTCTGGTTTGCTTGTTAAAATAAGTTTTATAAAACACTTGAAACAGACTCCTTATACAGCATGCTTTTAATATTGACTCTGATGTTGTTCCAGGTGCTTATTCTCAACTCATGTTCTCTATATTGCCACCGGTAGTTAAGTGCTTTTTCTGACCATTGTGAACCCATTGCCCATATTCCATACACATCGCCATAAATGACATTTACACATGCCATCCTTAAGCACTAGAGAAAGCACCCCTGACCGTCTTGTATGTTCATTGATCACAGATTGTGTATGTGTGACCCTATATTTCTTGACGGAAATACTTGTGTGTGAGAAAGAGATTAACAGAAGTTTAGGGATAATGGGTAGGAATTGCCACATCACTCCCCTGAGGACACACAGGTTACTCTTCGTTACTCTGGCAAACGCATTAGCAGCAGCAGTAGTTCACAAGGGCCTTTTCTCAGGAACCAAACACCTTGCAAAATGTAAAGAGCTCCTCTGGCTGTAGCACAGACCATACTGGCATTTGGAAGCCAAAACCTAGTCTGCCTTTCTGCTCAAGTCATATAATCATCCGAAGGGATCTGTTCTCATTCCGTCTTCCTCCAGCACTCCTGCTTCATGTCACTTGTGCATACTTGACCACTTTCACACCGCAGTCAGTATGATTCAATAACGATTTTGTGTTTTTATTTTCAGAGTACTTTGACAAAAAGCTTAATTTATTAAATTTGTTACTGCTGGATGTAATTCAGTACACATTCATAAGATGTTTGCTAAGCTAAATCTGCAGGTTTTAACACTCCGGTTCACTCCTTGTTAGATATTTCAGATAATTTGATTGGTTTCAGCTACTATCAGGGGTGTGGTACTCTTAAAAGAACAGTTCACCCAAAAATGAAAATTCTGTCATAGTTTACTCACCCTTATATGTATCAGTATGGCTTACTTTCTTATGGAGAACACAAAAAGAGTAAAAAATAAGTTAATAAATAAATAGAAAGATGACAATAAACTTTAACATTCTTTGTTTTATCTTTTGTATTTTAAATCATAAATGTAAAATTAATTGAAAATTACAAATCTATTTTTCTGTTTTCAAATTATTTCTAATGATTTTAATAAATATTCTGTAAAATTTATTTAATTGCAGAAATTATGCATGTTATTTACTCTTTAAATTAAATAGTGTGTTGTTATTTGGAGTTACTATATATCGGCTTTATATTGGATGAGTCAGTTCTTGATGTGGTACTTGTTCAGTCACTGCCTTTGAGTCTGTGTGTGCAGTCAGACTGATGTTCACTGACTGATTATGAGCACCAGTGTTGGGCAAGTTACTCTAAAAACGTAATCAAATTATTTATTACTCCATTTAAAAGTAATCATGTTACTGTTCTGATTACTTTATTTCAGAGTAATTAGTAATGTTACGTTACTTTTTTCTCCATGAAATTTATGAAACCCCAGCATACATGCTCCTGATAAATATTTGTTATTAAAGCATCAACATTCACAGAACACTGTTATTTTTAAAGGGGTCAAATGATGTGATATCAAATTTTCCTTTCTCTTTGGAGTGTTACAAGCTCTTGGTGAATAAAGAAGATCTGAAAAGTTGAAAAGACTAAAGTCTCAAACCCAAAGAGATATTCTTTATAAAAGTTGAGACTCGTCCACGCCCCCAGAAACGGCTCGTTCTAACACGCCCCCACATCTCTACGTCAGTATGTGGGAAGATTTGCATAACGCCTCCCAGATGTTCACCCAAAGAAAGAAGGCGTACCTTTTATTCTTGTTGTAGTATTGTTGTTGCCGCCACCACCATGTCGTGTAGTTTTTGCCTTCCAAAAGAAAACACGACTAGAAATCATGTTTATATCATGTTTATAATGGGTTTTATGTTTATGTCTCGTTGCTCTGGCCAGACAAGGCATCACAATATGTTAAGAGGCGTTTCATTTCCGACACACGCTTGAGGCATTCGGCAAATCACAATGCACGAGATAGCTGGCCAATCACAGCACACCTCGCTTTTCAGAGCGATGAGCCTTGTGAAAATTGACGCTTTTCAGAAGGCGGGGCATAGAGGAGAAACAATAATGTACAGTATGTGGAAAATAATTGTTTTTAAATGTGAAAAATAGACTAAACCAAGCCCAGCTAACCAAGTTTTATGAAAGGCATGTTCTGACTAACATGGAGAACATGCTGGTCCATGTGCCCAGAGTTAACTGGCTGCAATGATGAGTGTGTGCTTTCTAGTTCTAGCAAGATGTAAGGCTTTATTGTGCCTTGAAATGGCTGGTTATGGTTCACAGTCTAGTCAGCTGGAGGATGTTGCTCTTCCTTCCATCGTATTCTACTGTCAAGTGCTAAAGTACAGCTGTAAAATGGGGATTGATGGGGTTGGGTAAAATAGGCTGATAGAGAAATATGGAAGTAATTGTAGTAATACAGTCATCTGAGCCAAGGTGGTTTGAATATCTTGAAAGTTTAGATTTGAATGCTTAAAGTTCAAGAGTTTCATCTCTCAACATCCTTTTCTTCACTGGCCTATTGGCTGCTTTTTCAGTCTTAAATTAACACCTCTCTATAGTCACAGAGAGCATCAGTGTGTGTTTCATGGAAGGTTCTCTTAACTGTGGGAGAGCCGATGAACATTTTTTGCTGAAACAGAAGGTTGAGTAGAGGTTAGTTGGCTACTTCGAAGAAAAATGACAAGTGGAGTCTTGATCTGCTTCCCAATGGTTTGAACACAGGGATTTCCACTGTTAGCATGTCTGAAATTCACTGCATAATGGTCTGGCGATGTTGGTTTAGAGATGTTTGTGGCTGCCACCAGAGGGAGCGCCATGGAGCTTTATGGCTTTTGCTCAAGACTGGGTTGAATTAGGCAATGCCTAAAGGAAGTTAATTTGTCAATTATGATTGCCTGTGTGTGAAAGGATCTCTCTGAGGCTTGATGATCATGGACAGCACAGTTTAATTCCTAGGTTTAAAGGTCATCAGGGGTCAATGGATCTCCAATCACACTCAATATTGGCACCAATGGAACTTGTGAAACACATTTATATACTTATATGAAACACTGCATTTATATAAATGAATGGATTCTCAGATTCACTTGTAACATAATGTACAACACCAACACAAAACACAGGGTGCATGATTATTGTGACACTTTGTCAAGGGCAGATTGCTTCCTGGAAATATGATGCCCTCCATATGGAAGCCATTGACTGTCTCATGTCTGATGATGTCATAGCAAGAGGCCAGGTCTCTAATGAGACACATACAGAGAGAGAAACACTGGCATTTCCAGAAACAAGGTCCATAGTTTTATTTAGAGGGTCAGGAAATGACTGTACATACACGTGTTGCATGTTCAACCCTTGTGTTTCTCTCTGCCAGGTGAGTTACGTTGAGGGTACCGCTTTGATCATGGGTTTTGAGGACCCCATGGTACGTACGGACGACACCCCGGTCAAGCGCTGTCTACAGACCAAATGGCTCTACATTGAGCTCCTGTGGACCACAGAAAGGTCGCCCTCCCTCAATTAACCTTTATCTCACACCTTTCACCTGCCAAGCTCTGGCTACACAACCCGCTGACTTCAGGAAAGCTCACAGGACTCCTCACTCTCTCTGCACTACATTGAGGAGGCCAGCACGGGGGCCTGAAGTTCAAATGAGAGGCGATGCTCTTCGCCTGGCACTCACACAAAGCCTCTTGTTTGCTTTTTTAACACATCTCAACCGGCTTGATTATTGGGCTAATTTTGTGTTTAAAGCCCTGGAGTTAATTTTTTTTTTCTAAATTATCTTGCTTTCTGTTGTGAATACCGAATGTATTTGCTTTTGCAGGTGTTCATATTATTTTTGTTAACATTCTTCATGATTTTGTTTACTGGTCTGAAATGAAAAATCTTTGAATTAGCACACCAAATGTGATGATCTTATGAGTAATTTATGGAATTGTTAATATATTTTTTTTGTTTTGTTTTTTAAAGATTGATTGTTAGTAGTTGTAAATATTTAAGGGATCATTTGACCAAAGCCTCTGGTTGGACATCAAGTATTTGTGTTTGTCAGTGGTCAGCTGAAGAGCTGCCATGTTCTGCAGCAGTCGGCCCTGAGAGGAAGCTTGTTTAGACAGGTTTACAAAAGAATGCACTACAACCCCATGCTGGGCACCAAACAACAGTGGGAGAATAGGGCAATTTTAGTATTTAAACTTTGAAGTTACAACCATCCAGGAGGGAATCTGGAATGACAGGAGGGATTCTCTGCATGAGAGAGAAGAAGAATAACACTGACACCCTTTATTTATTCTGATCCTGATGGTTCACTAAAATAAACACTGTTGTTCTTCATGTCTGGACTGTAGTGTGTTTGTCTTGTATAAGATGAAATGGCCCTGACTAAAATATAACTGAAAGAATTTCTAGAACTTTATTTTTTGTATTCACTGAAAAACTAACCTTGTCAATCAGAATGTCTTTCATGTTTTCTTATGCTGTCAGCAGATCCTGGCATAGAGCGACAGCGTTAGGAACATTAGGCTACACCTGCAGATCATATGGCAATGATGTTATTGTAGAAAAAACATTTGCATGTGACTTGAACTCACTACTTCCTGACAGTAACTGTCCACTACAGGAAAACTGCTATTTTGCTGTAGCCACAGATTAGGAAAGTAAAATAGGTAAGTAGATGCTATGTGTGATGATGGATTTTACCACTATGTACCTTTAATGTAATTTGTGTAGCTATTTTTATTATAATGAAATGTTTTATATACATGTTTATATATTAATAATATTATTAATGTTTTACTAACCCTTCTCTTGTTGTTTTAAATAACATTTTTATCCATACTTGAATGAATGTTAAATGCATGCTTGAATATAAATATATATAAAAATGTGTGTATAACATATAAATGTGTAAAAATAATAAAATCTATAAATAAATAAATATTATTACAAATAGTATTGCAAATTACACAAATTCCATTAAAAAGTATAGTGTAGTCTAACATGGCCTGCCTATATTTTATATTCTGTATATATTTACGCATATATTCAAGTATGGATTATTATTATTTTTTATTTTTATTTTCATGTTTTCCAACCATTTCCAACCTTGCTCATAAATGACTTAAATTAAGTGATTGAAAGGTGACTTAAAATGATTTAAATACATTTATATAAAAAATAATTAATTCTAATAATTGAAATGCAAAAATAATAAAAATGTAAAATATTTTTATTATTAACTTTTGTTTTATTACAGAACATACAGTTTACACTTCTAGTCGAGAATCACAAAAAATTGATTTATCATAATTACAACAGAAAATACAGGAGGAAATAATATAGTTTATAGAAGGGGTCTTTAAAAAGTTTGTTCAACAGTGTTAAAGTCAAAAAGTTTGAGAACCCACTCCTCTATTTTGTTTCTTAGAGATTTTTGTGTTTCTTGGCTACAGTGGTTGATGGTTGTTTGGTTTACTTTGTCTTCTGGGCCGCCCCATTTATTACTGATAAACTGAAACGTTTTATTTTCAGGTTTTTTTTTTTTTTTTTTTTTTTTTTTTTTCTGACTGACTTCGCAGTTGAACTTTGTGTCAAATGGTCATGAGCCGTATTTGTTTTGACTGGTTACTGAAGTTTAAATCAGAGTTTGGCTTAAGACCTAACCATCAAATAAATTTGATGTCTCAGGATGTGATGGTTGTGGCCCATATGATCCTCAGGGTCACAGATCAAGCTGCTCTGGTTTCCTCTGTAAAGGTCAGACCAACAGATAATTAAAAGCGTTCCCACAAAGGGTGCATGTGACATATGGAACACATCTTTCATGGGCCAAGTGACTTGTCCAAATTCCACATTATTACAGAAAGAAATAAAAGCGACATTTAGTGGAACCAAATTTTTCATTAAGCTTCTAGCGAAACGACTTGGCACCACATCAACCAAGCAATATTCAGTGGCAGAGAAAATAAATTCAAAACAAGATGCAGATTCAGGATACATTTTATTTGAAAAACGTTCCTATTGAAGTTTTTCATTCCTGCGTAGTTCCTGTTAATTGTTTCTTTTAAGAATCTGGGTCAGCTGGAAGTTAACAGACATTTGTTGCATCATTATCATAAACCGTCTTGGCTAAAATAATGTAAATGTTGATGATGCTGTAGTCATCGCTCTATAAACATTGCAAAGTGCACATTGCGAAAGATTCTGTTATGGCTCATCATGATCATATATCTCTGCAGGCAATCCAGGACAAGTGTATATATTATTATGACTTATAAACAATCTGGTGTTTGACATGTGCTTCTATTCTCAGTTAGATGACGCTAATATTAATGTCTGTCTGGAATAAAAAAAAAAACAGCCAGAGTTTATCAGTTCTTGGCAGAACAAAAGTTCAAGGAATCTTTATAAATGAACAGATAATGTGGAGGAGAGAGTATTTTGGGATGGTTTATTTCAAACATCACTGAAATAGAATTTTTTTTTTTTTTTTTTTTTTTTTGAATCTCAGGCAGTTGTCCTCTTGTTAACTTGCATAACTACAAAAAATTATTTTGACTTATCCCTCATTTTGTTCATTGTATTAACTGCAAAAACAGATGTTATGATGAGGCACATAAAATGGAAGTGAATGGGAACATTTTTGAGGGTTTAAAAGCAGAAATTTAAATGTTATAAAATAATTGATATTCACTCTTTTGTTAAACCTTGTGTACTCTTTGTCCAGTCAAATTGTCATTTCTGGTAGTAAGTTGTCATAGTGACAAAGTTGTAAAACTTTTTTTTTAGTGGTCATAACTTCCAAAAATTAAAAAAAAAGTTTCAGTATTTGTAATAGAAATCCTACTGAGAACTGCTTACAATGTGGGATTTGGATTGTCAAGTTTGAATGAAGCACTAATTAAATGTCTTAATATTTTTTGCAATGCATTTTATAGTTGCTGTGAGCTCACGTTTAATACATGCAATTTCTGTCATTAAAATCTAGCATATATTTCATAAACATCCATGCTGTATAAGCAAGAACAAAGTTTATGATACTTTGACACTGCAACAGGATTGGCCTTGCGTTAATCAGGATACTGGATGATGTGTAAATTTTTTTGCAGGCAAGTATATTATATTTTTGCACATTTAAGCTTGTAAGACTTGTTTTAAAACCTATGTTTCTGGTCAGTGTGATAAAAGTCTGTCTGGCTTTTTGCCTCCCAGAGCCTTAGAGGGGAATTCAGAGAATGTTTTCCAGCTCTCTCATTCCTCCTGGAATGAAAGTACAATACATAGACCTTTTTTTTTTTTTTTTTTTTTTTATCTGTGTCTGTTAGATATAAACTCTTCTCGTTGTTTACATAAAATCTTCAAAGGCAGCTGAGCCAAATATGTCAATTCTGAGAGGAGAAGCAGGTATCCATTCACTACTATGAATGTGTGCTTTATTAGACCAGACAGAGTGATGTCAACAATCACAGAAGATCCAATACTGAACCCATTGTCGTCTATGGAATCAAATAATCATGCTTTTAGTCCTGGGTTGCAAAGACAACACTATATTTAAGATTGTCATTAACAGGACCCAAAAATGGACAGCAGAGCAACACTTCAGACCTGGGAGATGCATGTGCGCTGTGACATGGGTTTTCAACAGGTTCTCTTTGAAAGTGGGCCAAAATCATACTTTACATCTCAACAGCAGTAAGCTATGTAAGGAAATGTTTTGCTAGTTCTACTGTGGAACACTTTATGGTGAGCAGAGAAGCAGTGGAACTCATCTGAACTTGATCTATACTTTTAAGGTGTTTTAATTCTCAGAAGACCATACTTCTTTTATTCATACTTGCTTGTTTTACTTGCATCATCAGCGTTTAATAGAACAAGTTATGTTTCACGATGATTGATTACTACATATATATATACAGTGGGTACGGAAAGTATTCAGACCCCCTTAAATCTTTCACTCTTTGTTATATTGCAGCCATTTGCTAAAATCATTTAAGTTCATTTTTTCCCCTTATTAATGTACACACAGCACCCCATATTGACAGAAAAACACAGAATTGTTGACATTTTTGCAGATTTATTAAAAAAGAAAAACTGAAATATCACATGGTCCGTAGTATTCAGACCTTTTGCTGTGACACTCATATATTTAACTCAGGTGCTGTCAATTTCTTCTGATCATCCTTAAGATGGTTCTACACCTTCATTTGAGTCCAGCTGTGTTTGATTATACTGATTGGACTTGATTAGGAAAGCCACACACCTGTCTGTATAAGACCTTACAGCTCACAGCGCATGTCAGAGCAAATGAGAATCATGAGGTCAAAGGAAACTGCCTGAAGAGCTCAGAGACAGAATTGTGGAAAGACCACAGATCTGGCCAAGGTTACAAAAAAAAATTCTGCTGCACTTAAGGTTCCTAAGAGCACAGTGGCCTCCATAATCCTTAAATGGAAGATGTTTGGGATGACCAGAACCCTTCCTAGAGCTGGCCGTCTGGCCAAACTGGGCTATCGGGGGAGAAGAGCCCAAAGATCACTGTGGCTGAACTCCAGAGATGCAGTCTGGAGATGGGAGAAAGTTGTAGAAAGTCAACCATCACTGCAGCCCTCCACCAATCGGGGCTCTATGGCAGAGTGGCCCGACGGAAGCCTCTCCTCAGTGCAAGACACATGAAAGCCCGCATGGAGTTTGCTAAAAACACCTGAAGGACTCCAAGATGGTGAGAAATAAGATTCTCTGGTCTGATGAGACCAAGATAGAACTTTTTAGCCTTAATTCTAAGCAGTATGTGTGAAGAAAACCAGGCACTGCTCATCACCTGTCCAGTACAGTCCCAACAGTGAAGCATGGTGGTGGAAGCATCATGCTGTGGGGGTGTTTTTCAGCTGCAGGGACAGGACGACTGGTTGCAATCGAGGGGAAAGATGAATGCGGCCAAGTACAGGGATATCCTGGACGAAAACCTTCTCCAGAGTGCTCAGGACCTCAGACTGGGCCGAAGGTTTCACCTTCCAACAAGACAATGCCCCTAAGCACACAGCTAAAATAACGAAGGAGTGGCTTCACAACAACTCCGTGACTGTTCTTGAATGGCCCAGCCAGAGCCCTGACTTAAACCCAAATGAGCATCTCTGGAGAGACCTGAAAATGGCTGTCCACCAACGTTTACCATCCAACCTGACAGAACTGGAGAGGATCTGCAAGTAGTATTAGATCAAAAGGGTGCTTCTACTAAATACTGAGCAAAGGGTCTGAATACTTAGGACCATGTGATATTTCAGTTTTTCTTTTTTAATAAATCTGCAAAAATGTCAACAGTTCTGTGTTTTTCTGTCAATATGGGGTGCTGTGTTTACATTAATGAGTTAAAAAAAAATTAACTTAAATGATTTTAGCAAATGGCTGCAATATAACGGAGTGAAAAATTTAAGGGGGTCTAAATACTTTCCGTACCCACTGTGTGTGTGTGTGTATATATATAGAAAGATTTTAAACTGTTTTTATTTTAAAATATGTATTCATATGCTATTGTTAATATTAGTTTGTGTAATGTATGTAAACACTACATTTTCAGACACAACGAATGATCCATATCACTGGAAGAACATTTGTTCATACCTTGCCAAAACGTTCTAAGAATTTTCCCTGTTTAATGGGCAGTCCCAAGTCCTTCGCTGTGGCTGTGTCTCAAATGACACACTTGATTCTCTATTGAAGGTATACATACATGGTATGTATAAATGGTATGAAGAATCAGAAAAAAAATAAGACAGACTAAATCTGGAAGAACTGTGGCAACATCTTCAAGACACTTCAAAAAACCTTGCAAAGCTACCTGAAAAACTATGTGCAAGTGCACCTAGGGCAAAAACTGTTTTAAATGCAAATGATCACACCAAATATTGATTTGATTTAGTTAATAGAAGTTAATTGAAATATATATATATATTAATGACATTATTTCTGAAAGCATCCTCACTTTACAGCATTTTTGCTCAAGTGCCTAAAACTTTTAACAGTACTGTAGCTTTGTTGGAAGGTTTCTTCAAGCCTCTTGGAGATGTTGCCACAGTTCTTCTCGGTTTAGTCTGTCTGTTTTGTCAGTTTTTTTTTTCTCGAATGCTATGCTATACAAAAGCTTGTGTGTATAACATAGGGTCACCATTATACTATCATTTATAATAATTAACCTGAAAAGCAATAATAACATCCAAATAATCAACATGTTCAAATGTGTTTTTGGGTGAGATTGTTTACAGTTGGTGATCACAGGATAAGCGATGAAGGGACTGACTTCATTTAGACGAGATTAAAACTCTACAGCCAGATGGAGCGCACATACAGCCTGCGTCTTGCGTTCAGATGTGAACACAGCGCCTAAATTTAGGTTTGCTCCAAAGAAACCGGTCGAGCAGGATGTACGATTGTAGGTTCTCTCCAAAACATCCGCACCGTTTATTTTCCAAACGTTATACTTATCGCGCGCGCTTCTTACCAAAGTTTAACTTTGGACGTCTGACGAGGATAATTAGCGTTCATTATTTGCAGCCGGTGATAAAATTGCTTAATTAAAAGCATCGTCTGTAAGGTGGACAGATTGAAAGAACTTGTTCAGAGTAATATGGCGGTATTTGTATTAATAAATGTAACTTATTTTTAATATAAGTATTTTTTTATTTTATTTAAAAGGGAATATAATATTTCGATAGGTTATTATATCAAATCATATTCATGTATATATTTTATGTTTTATATAATTCGATAATTTAATAATTTTGTTTAATTTATATTTATTAAAATAATAGTCTCTAAGCATTTTTTATAATTAATAATAGAAGTAATAATATTTAAAGTTAATAATAGCTATCACAACTTATAATATATAGTAGTAGGCCTAATATTATAGCAAAAGTCTTTTCATTTCTTAATTGTCTGATTTGGTTTGCATATCGTGTGTGTGTTTCCATAAAAGGAGTTGGCCGGATGCTGTGTGAAGTGGTGCAGAAGTCCGGTCTCGTGCGCAGCTCATTTTTAATGTTTAGTACGCAGAGCGCTCGCGGAGAGAAAGGCGCGCAGCTTGTAAAAAGACAGCAGCAGACGCATGGAGTGCGCACTCAATTTCTGACAGCTGAACACGGACATACCTTACATTCTGCCTGCACATCTTTAATCAAAACATTTGGATTACATTTGAAGGCACCGGGCTGACGCCATGTACCCTTGTATTTTCCGCGTGTGTTGTCGTGGGTTTTTGCTCATATTTTCAATTTTATGCGAAGCTGCTGCTTTCAACCTGGATTTGGAAAAGCCAACGGTTTACAATGGACCAGAGGAAAGTTATTTTGGATACTCACTGGACTTTTACCACCCAACACAGGATAGAAACACGTAAGTGATATATATATATATATATATTATAAAATTGACAAGCTCCCAAAGCGTCTTCCAGTATATTTCGTAATAACCACTTTCTCAGAAACAATGTACATTTATTTTTCATGTACATTTATGCATTTAGCAAACGCTTTTATCCAAAGCGACTTATAGTGCATTCAGGATATACATTTTTTTTTAACGTAACATGTGTTCCCCTGGGAATCGAACCCACAACCCTTTGCACTGCTAACGCAATGCTCTACCACTGAGCCACAGGAACACAAATTAGATTGGTTATGCCTAAAACCTACAATATTCTATACTCATCACCCAACTCAAAAACCAAAAAACCACCACCACCACCAACAAGTAACACAGAACTCAGATGCCTGAGGTTAATATTGAAGTAGGCTAATTGTAAAGCTGAACTATTAGGCTAACTCACATTTGAATTACTTTGTTGGGGTTCCTTTTGTCACTTGTAAATGTATTCCTTTGATCCAGTAGGATGATGTTGTGTGTAGATTTATGCCTTTTTCTCTCCAGCATGTCGTTGCTGGTTGGGGCTCCTAAAGCGAACACCTCTCAGCCAGGGATTGTGGAGGGAGGAGCGGTGTACTACTGCCCCTGGCCGGCACCAGACCCAGACTCCTGCCGCCAGATCCCCTTTGATAAAGCAAGTAGGTACCCTCATGATTTAGAACCTGTCAACTAATTCAGAATGTTCAGAACAGTTTCTACTGAAACGATTAACCCCTTTCAGGTTTAACGATGTCTTCTTAAGTCCCTTTTTATACATTTCCTTAAATCACTGTGTTGAATTTAAACTCTTACATGTAAAATAATGCGCAAATAATTTAGAAACACATGCTATGATGTTTCTTTATTTTATTTACTAACACATATCACAAGCAACATTTTAGAGTAGGCTTCATAAATTCCTGTTCCTCCAATAAAAAGATCAAAAAAACACATCCATGAAAGAGTTAATTTCACCGCATATGGTTTGGTTTAAAATTTCAGGAGCGGAGTAGCTAATTACCAGGGATAGGCGCGTAACTTTACCTCGGTGCATAATTTGCCGTAATAATTTAGACGCCCGTTACGCGCGTCTATTATTTAGATCAACAGAACATTTTATCTTAACATTTAAATTTCTTTGTTCACCATTTTCCACAATATTTCTGCTGTCTGTGTCGTCTAAATTTAACAAGAGAAAAGGTGTAAATGTCTGTGTAATCAAACTTGATGTGCCAGAAAAAGGAAAGTTTGCTTTTGAGAGTCACAAAACCATCACTTTTGGATCGATTTTGTCATTATTTGTCAATAACATAATTATGTGTTATTATTAGATTATATTAGTATTTATAATAGTCACTGTTTATTATTATTGTCATTATTATATTTTACATTTATTTCATTATTGTTTTGTCAACAGGTTTTATTTATTTATTTATTTTATTTGAGGAAACCTTTTTTTGCTTCATCATATTCAGCTATTTGTAGGTGAGTCAGTGAGAATCAGCATTTGTAGATGAAGTTCTGACGTGTGTGTGAGGAATTGACATTGAAGATAATCTTTTGGAGATGAAAGCAGATGTGCTCTGGTTCAGATGGTTGGTTTTAAAAGGAGCCTGATGGTGATGAGGTGAGAGAGGCTGAGAGAGATATGTGTGAGAGAGAGAGACTTAAAAGAGCTGTGAACACAAGGGAAATAAGGAAAGAGACCAAACTCTGACGGGAGGACAGAAGCGATGTCTGTTCTTTGTTAGTGTCTGGGAAAACGTGTCATGCGTTTCCAGCATCTACTCAGCTAGAACATCTATGCTGAACACACATGTTTCCAGATTCATTAGTCACATTGTTTTTAACACACTTGATCCCATGCGCTCTTCCCACTGTGGCCCTCAGAGCTCTCCATGGGGGGTATGGCACGTGTGTGTGTGCGACTGACGTTTCTGATGACAGCCTGTTTGTGTGTGACTAATGCAGTCGTGACTGAGAAGAGTAAATTCATTAGATACAGTGGACAGGATCACATACCAATGGACCTTGCCTTGCAAGTTTTCACACAATTCTCTCTCTCACTCTCTCTCACTCTCTCTCTCTCTCTCACACACACACACACACACACACACAAAGTATCACTGTTACATGCCCAGGGTTTTTAATGACATTACATAGATTTGAGGTAAATATGTAGTTTATATGGTCTTTCACTGGATTATGATTCTGATCACAGTTGTTATTATTACAGGAGCTTTCATTCATTACATGAGGAATCATTTACAGCAAATTTATGTCAATGCATTAAATTAAAATAAAAATGACAAGCATGTGTTTTGAACCCAAAAATGAAACAGATGTTATAAAGCACCAAATGATGCCCTGCTGTGTTTTTATATTGTGAGTCTGGCCTTGCATTTTAGTGCAGTCAGTGACACCAGAACATGTGTTCATTTAAGCAGGATGTCCTGAATTTTTGGTCTGTTGCATACTTTTCTATGTTTTAAGTTTGAACAGTTTCATTATGTTTGTAAGTTGTAAATAGTACTGCGTGAGTATGTTTTTGTCTGTTTAGTGTAATTTAGTATTCATCCATTCTGCTGATCTCACTCAGCAACAGCAACATCCTACAGTGCAGCATGGTCATATTGCACTTATAGTCTTGCAAAACATAATATAAACACACTCAAATTGTAGCTAAACTTTCATATAATAACAAGAAAAAAAAATGTTTGTCATGAGGCCCTTTTGGATACACATTTTTAGTGTTTTCTGTGCAAAAGTCACGTGATGCTAAAGTGTTGATTTGTGGTTGCTATGCAGTTTCTAGGGTTTTATGGGTGGTACTAGAATGTTGCTATGCAGTTTCTAGGGTATTCAAGGAGGTTCCCAGGGTGTGCTTGATATGTGGTTACTACATTGTTGTGGGTGGTTGCTAGGGCATGCTTTGTCATTGCAAGTCAGTCTACCAAAATGACAGGTTGTGGAATGTACCACTTTATGACGTAATAGTGTGGCTAAAAACTGCCTCCGCAGAAGAAGATCAACACCTGCTTATACAGCACTGCCTGTTTAGCTCCACCCACCGATTATTGTCTTTAGTGTAAATAGTGAGAGAGGTAAATGCAGGTCTACACAGAAACCAAACGATTAAGATGGCTCCGAAGACAAGACATTGTGCAGTGCCACAGTCTTTGCATTGCCTTCCTTCTGATCCCAACATTAGGAAAGAGTGGATGAACTTTATTTTTAATGAAGTTCCAGACCGTGTCAGTAAGAACTTGGTCCTTTGTTCACTTCATTTCACATTGGATTCATTTTACAAACAAGGCACAATTCAACACAGGATTTTCAGAGAGACTGAAACTAAAAGACGATGCTGTGCCAACTATATTGAATTTGGATTTCACTATTGCTTTGTTTGTTATTACAGATTGTTTGATATGTACTGAGTATTTATGCATTTTTTAACCTAAATCACAGCAGCGTCCATCTGTAAAGGATGTAGGCTGTCAAACATATATAATTGTTAGCCAATCATAGCAGTGGGCATTTACTTCCGAGTCTAAAATCCACCATGCCTATTCAAACAGAGCGTATCGATGAGGGGGGTCAAAACAGGACATGTTTTTTTATGTTAAACTTTTGATACCATTATAAGTGGACCTCAGAGAACAGTACAAAATAATTAAAAAAAGGCAATTCATACCCCTTTAATGATTCTTTAAGAAAGTTGTATGGAGAGAGACAACATGTCTTCAAAATACTGTAAAATCTTAGAAGACTTACATATAGCATGAAGAAAAATGCCCATAGTAAAGGCCTGAGAGATGAAGAGAAGAAAGCAGAGAAGGATTAGAGTTGATGTGTTTTTATTGGGTGTAGACTGTACCTTATGGAGCTCTAAACAGGACCAGCTGTAGAAAGATCTTTTCTGGATCACACAGAACCCCTGTAGACACAGATCCACAGAATCATGAAGCTGTGTGTACACTCTCTGAGAGTAAAACGACCCCCTGTAGATGTGCCTTCACATAAACGAACACATTCAGACTCATTTGCAACATAATTTGCTGTTTCCTGTTGTTCCAAAATGAGTATATTGGCACAAGTGTACGCAAAGTGTAATGTTTATTATATAATGAAGTCCCACTCTGTTTTTCTGTAACTTTCATTCTCACCTCTCTCTCTTGTCCAGATAACCGGATGATTAAAGTGAATGGGACACGGGAACCTCTAGAATTTAAATCCCATCAGTGGTTTGGAGCCACAGTCAGGACCCACAAAGGCAAAGTGGTGGTAAGTGATGCTCATAATCCAGTGAAAGACCATTTACAGTCATCGTCATGCTGGATGCATGCTTCCGTGCATTAGTCATAGTCTTTCATTAATCTTTCATTCATGAATGCATGGGAGTGTTGTTTTGGAGAAATGTTTTGATAGGAAATGTGGCTCTGTCCTGTTACTGAGGGGGTTTTGGAAAATGTTGATTTGAGGTTGACCATGCGAGGTGGAGAACTGCTGATGTTTGAAAGAATAAGCCCAGAGTTATTACATGAGGGAAGGCATGGTTCCCAAATGTGACTGTTGTTCTCCAAACAATCAAATACGGAAACATTTTGCTCTTTCAAATGCATTTATTCAGAAAATTACAGAAGATAGAATTGTTTGTTTTTTTTCATCTCCAGCTCAGTCCTAAGGAGTGTCTTTTTGTTCAGTCTGCACCTATCAGTGCTGTTGTTTACAGTAACATGGTGGTTGTGTGGTTCTGTAGGCTTGTGCGCCCCTCTATCACTGGAGGACAGTGAAGGTCAGCAGTGAGATGGATCCAGTGGGAACTTGTTATGTGGCTGTGCAGAACTTTAGTGCCTATGCTGAGTATTCACCGTGTCGTACCAGTGAGTATATCACACACACTTCATACAGTTCATACGGTTACATATAACTAGTTGACTTTTTTCTTGGATGACTAGTCGATGAGCAAAAAATGAGTAGTCATGCCAGCTCTCCTTTACACACAGAATTACAGATTTGTCTGCTGCTTCTAGGGCTGCCCAGTTGTGCCAGTTGCCATGGCAATTATATGCCCTGCTGAAAACAATGATCAAAGGGGAAACTCACTTGTTTATTTTAATGTAATTTCCTGTACTTTAAAGTCTCATTCACAGTTATGGTAGTTGATAAATTTACTCGGATTTCTTGCCTTCATATCAGATACACACATTCTCTTAAATTTATATAATACGCACATAAAAATAGTGAGACAGTGTGTATTAACAGTTAGTGTAGAGTAAAGTGATACAGTATATTAATAATGATAATTGTGCCTTATGTGTTCTGAGGGGAAATTATTACGTCACATGAGGCAATAATGACTGTGAATTACTTCATTCTTTGTCAAACAATTTCAAATGCCAGCCGTCTCCTTGGCAGGTCAGCTAGGAGTCCCTGCCAAGACTCAAGGCAGAGATGCTCGATGTTGATATAATCCAGCTTGTGTTCACTCTGTAGTGGACACACTCATGTATGCGTGTATACACACATTTGCAAAGACAGTAATATTGAGAAAATGTGAGAAATTAAATACTAAGTGAAGTCTGGCAGAGGAGTGAAAGAAGAGAAACAGAGATGGAATGAGAGAGAATGTTTATTGTATTTTTAGAGAACATGACACGAACAGGGGTTGGGATTTGGAAGTGATGTTCTGCCTCATTAGCCCCCTCCCCACCTACTGTATGACACATTATAGCAATTACATACAAGACAGTGGTCCTGGAACAACATTCCTGTCCTCCAAGGCTTGGGGTTCAAGCATCATTCTTATAAACCAGTCATCTTCTTCTGACTTAGGTTTGGGTTTGGGATTAAATATAGGGTTAGGGCCATAGGTGCCACAAATCTTATTCATGAAATGTGAACTTTTTTTTTCATAAATATTTTAAAAATTTGTCTTTAGTGGCTTGTAATACTGAAGTTGCTCTGATATTTGTAGATAACCCGGACCCCGAGGGCCAGGGCTTCTGCCAGGCGGGTTTCAGCGTTGATTTCACTAAGGTAACAAATCTCTCTCCTAAACCCTGTCTGAGTGTTTCATCTTTATGATTACACACTCCTGTGTTGTGTTGTCCTGTTTTTTGTTCAAAATCCCAGTTTTAAATTGAAAAATGACTTTTAGACCCTGCTTTTATGTATCATTTTGACCCTTCATTTAGTCAGGAAGAGGGCTGATTCCTTTATGTTCATACCTTCTTTTTTATCTCTACTTATACTCACTCTTGTGTGTAAATTAATCTGTACTCTTGTCAGAGTCTTTCTCCATAATCCTTATCAAAATGTACAAGCAAACACACAGAAATAAACACAAACACATTTTTGAGGCCTTTTCTGCCTTCTCTCTCATTTCCTCACTTGTTGTTTCTCCATCTCTCAGGAAGGGACTCTGGTTGTGGGAGGGCCAGGGAGTTTCTACTGGCAAGGTAACACACTTATCCTCGTTATTTTGTCTTTTCCATCATTCCATCCTTTTACAGAGTCTCTCTGAGTGAGATTGGCAGACACAAGTCTCTCATATCCCAGACTCACAGTCTCACAGGACCCCAAAAATCTCAGTTCCATCCAACAAACTGACCAGGCTGACCCTTCCTCCGCCTTCAGAGCAGAATAGCAGACACTCAGAATGATGACACGTCACCTCCCTTGAGTCTTGTTCCCAAAATAATCAGGGATTATCTCAGTGTGTTAGCACTACCATTGCTGAATCTGTTCAGCCAATCAGAGCCCAGCATTCACTCCTCAGTGAAGTGTTCTGCTATGGTTCACTCATCACAGATGGGTCAGTGATAGCAGTCGTGATAATAAAAGACAGAGAGAGGTCAATGAGTTGCACTTTCTGGTCAGTGGCTTTAACGTTGGCTTACCGTTAGAGCTGTAATCATTGCTTGTAAACTCCAGTGAAAGCAGGTTAATGAACACGTGCACTTCCTCACTTTTAGTCTTAATCATACGTTCTGCACAATTGGCAATGAAATACATTTAAAGAGAATGCAGAAATCTGTACACCTGCATATGTTTAGCTGTGTTTATGTTAGGGATAAATAAATCAGCAAGTGTTTGGCCATTTTAAGACTGTCTGCATCGACTCATCTGGCTGATAAACATTCCTCTTTGAGTTTAGTTGAAAATCTACTTAGCTTCATCAATGCACCTTTTTACAAATAATTGAATTTAAAGCAAATTTTGCATAAAATACTTAATTTGTATTAAATGTTTAATTTCTGTATTTTTAAATAATATATTTATAATTAGTGTAATTATAATATTTCTATATTCTAATTTTTATATAATATTTCCCATTAGTGATTCATGCTAGCTTGATATTGGTATCAAAATCAACCATTGAAAAACACATTTCGATCAGCTAGTTAGTATGAGTGTGAGATTGAATGTGGTGTATTGAGATTCACATGGTCATGGAAACCTGGAATCATAAGGGAATTAAAAAAAATAAAAATAAATCCTACAGTTCTAAAGACTTAAAATGTTACAAATTTCTATAGTTGATTTTTTTCCCACTCTAATATTAATTAGCCATAAACTGCCTTTTGTTAGTGCATTTGTAATGTTTGTAATCATTTTATAAATTATTTGTATAATTAGTGTTTATTCCACCAATCTTGAATGACTGAAGAAGCGACAAAAATGCATGTGTCAAATCCAAAAGGCATGAGAAAGCTTTATGAATACATCTAACTGTATTGCTATGAGTGAAAGAGGATATTGCTCCTCCTAAAAATCTCAAAAAAAATGTGTGGAATGGATGTTTGGCCCTGACCAAATGAGGCACAGCTAAATATTTTGTATTGTATATGTGATTGTTTATGTGTCTGGGTTTGGATCATAATGCTACATGTTGATTGTAATTGCAAAAACAGATTTGTTCAATCCTCAGACCCCCCACAGCCTGAACTCAGAGTCACAGCTCTTAATAAATACTGATAATACTGGGTTCCACATCACGTCTCACATGTGTTCTTGGTTTTTGTTTGTAATACAGAGACAGAAATCTAATGTCAGAAACAGGGTCTCTCTCTCTTGTCATATACTTCATGCAGTGGACAAATACAGATGCATTAGAAGTTATGACCTACCTCTTGCTTTCTCTCCTCTCCTCTTTTCCCATGCTCAGTCCATCTTAACCTTTGCCTTTCGTCACTTTTTGGAGGAAAAAACAACAGATATCTGTGAGGGGAAAAAGTACCACATGTTGTGTCGCGAGTGTCCACAAAACAAATGCAAATTAATAGACAGACACACAGCTAAACACACACACACATTAAGAGAGATTAATGGTTGGGGTTCAGGTCAGGTTGTAGCCTGGTAGTAAAAAAGAGAGTAATGTTTTTATTGAACTTGAACAACAGAAATGGAGGACATTCCTCTCACTCTCTTTCACATTATTTCCTTCATCATTTCAGATCTTAATATGAGAACTTGCATCCGTGTTATTTTCCTCAGTGCTTGTGTAATGTAGATAGTTGTAGAATGACAAATCTGAATGTGGGCAGTTTTTGACAATTTTGGAAAGAAGTTGTGAATGTTTTTATTTTGGTGTCGTTCTGCCTGTTCAGAATTAAGCTTCCATCCTTGGTTCAAATCAGCAATTAATGGGTCTATATATATATATATATATATATATATATATATAAGATATGAAGATACTCATGACCTTTAGCCTTTTTTTCACCTACACACAACTTTATTGCTGTTTTTATTCCTGATATTTTATTGCATATGATTTCTATAGGAATTTTGTACTTTACAGTTTGTTTTGCCATCCAAGAATATGTTACAACATCTGCCACCACAATTGTATAATGTCTGTGATGCACATCAACACACACTGATACAAAATCAGAAGGCTTATGTGGAAACTACTGTGTATTTGTGTGTGTTTAGGTCAAGTGATCACTGCAGGAGTTGCAGAAATATTGAACGGCTATTCCTTGAAAACTATTCTGCGCAAAGTTCAGGGAGAGAAGCAGACTGTGGCTGCATCAGACGCATATGATGACAGTTACCTAGGTAAGAGACGTGTGTGTGTGTTTGCCTTTGAAAGGTAAAGATGCTTTATGGGACACCAGTGATTTTCTTTGGGGCCCTGTTTATGGGTCAGAGGACCAGCCCTCAGTCAATTTAATAAACACACGCAAACATCAACACACACAAGCTTTTTTTGGTGGATGTTGAGGTAACCTTGACTCTCTGCTCAGTTTGTTCAGTTCGGTGAAGAGTTTGTGCCAACTGATAACATTTCCATCTGGAACTGCAGACCTCAAAACACACATATACACACACACACAAATATTCCATAAATACACACTTGTATATCCTATGAGCATTTTCCCTTGTATGCTGTAATCATCATCACAGCTGGTCAGTCATGATAATAATGCAATTGATCATAAAATGACGAGATAAAACCAACATGAGTAAACATCATTTTTAAACTGACCCACTTTGGTTAGCTGCATCAACTCTTCCGATAACTGTATTCGCAATTCTTTTCTAATGTTCTCTTTCTGTGTCTGGTAGGTTACTCTGTAGCGGTGGGAGAGTTCACAGGTGATTCGGAACAAGGTAAGTACTTTTAAACATTTTATATATGTGAACGATACACACACAAAAAAAATGATACTTCTATAATCATTTACTCACCCTCATGTCGTTCCAAAACTGCACGACACAAATGAAGATTGAAAAATGTCTAAATGGGCTCCAGTGTTGTTTAGAACTATATGTGTGAACAAATTCATCAAAAAATTCTCTTCGCCAGTTTGTCTCATGTTGTAATGTAGCAGAGCTCTATCTCAGACACATAAACAAAGCTTTGCATCTTTTGTAGAGTTTGTGTATGAATGTGAGTGCATGAGAGAGAGAGAGAGAGAGAGAGAGAGAGAGAGAGAGAGAGCTCTGTCTCTGTGTGTGGTTGTTGTGTGGATTTGTTGCTTACCGAGCTTTGATCGGACCCTTTAGCCTCAGACTATAATTACAGAATACTCACAGGATTCTGTCCCTGACATGCCACCCAGTGACAAACAGCCCATCTGCAGTCTGTCATTCCTCTCTAACACACACGTGTGTGCCCACATCGACTCATAAGCAATCATTAGCATACCTATCCATCAGACAGTACCGTTCTACAAAACCCTGCATCTTATTTACCAACTCCCTACAATTCAGCTTTACCAGACTAAAATAAATCTTGTGTGAATTATAATGCCATATAATAGAGTGCACCTAATGGAAAAGTACACATTTTAATTTTAAACAAGATATTGTAAAAAGGCCAGTTAAGGTTCGAGTGGAAAAAATGCAGCTGTGGCTGCCAGAAATTCACTGTAAAATACTGTGACAATGTTTCCAATATTGCGGGATGGTATACTGTACTGGTGACTGTATATTTCATTAAGTGATGGAATGTTAAATCTGTTACTGATACAGGTGCCACAATAGAAAACCATAATGAGTCAGAGTTCATTGCAAGTGGCCTGTCCATAATACATGGCCATGCTTGCTTTTAAATTATACTTTCATACAGTACTTGAACAAGGTGATACACACAAAGACAAAACACCATCATGGTAACACTAAAATAATGGCATAAACATTAAGTAAATAATGCAATAATTATCAGCTACATATCATATTATCACCCAGCTCTAATCTGCTAAATGTGATTAAGGCATTAAGATATTATAAACATTAACATCATGATTTTATGTAAAGCTGCTTATGTACAATGTACAATTAAGAAGAAACATAACTTTTTTAATTAAATATAATCATGTGATTTGTCTGACCGGGACTTTTGTCATTTTACTGTTTTTCACCGTAAATTGTATGGTACTGTAATTTAAAGATTTTACTTCCAAACAGCATTTTACTGTAAAATTATATATAATGTGATAATAATAGGAAACTATTTTTCCCTGTATTTGGTAATGTATTAACAGGTTTTCAAGAATTTTTAGTCTTTTTCTGTAAAAATTACAAAACAATTTTTACAGTCTATTGAACATGTAATTCATCATATGATGATCATAAACTATGGCAGATTGCAGTTGTCTGCAGTGTCATCCACAAGTTAGCACTTAAAACTGACCTGCAAAATGGAGAATGGGGGGATGGAATCATTTTGGGGGTATATGTGCTCTGTTACTTGATTTGCACAATTCCTTTAGCGAATCAGACTTTAAAACAATGCAGACAGCATGCACAAATAATCAACGTTATCAGTGGTTTCATTTAATTTTTCCTAGAATTTTCTCTCTGTCTTTCTCAGACATGTGGTTTATCTGGTCTGGATTAGTGGTGAATCCAGAGAGGAGAGACATGCTGATCTCTTTTTGTCAGAGTTTCATAAATGGGCTTTTGCTGTGGCGCACTTTGCGGTCAAGGAAGGCAGGAAATTTGAGGGGTCGGGGGGAAGGGTCGAGGACGAGCCGGCTGTGAATGGGTCTCTGGGAGTCTGGGAGATCTTGAGTTAGGAATAAGGCAGACTTTTGAACGGTCCCTCTCCGATCTCAGTGGGTGGGACAGATCTGACAGACAGCCACAAACTCTCCCACCACATGACTATCTCCAAGATCATCCATCAGACCCAGACAGCCTCTGTCTCCTCCACTATGTGTCTTTCTCCTCTCTGTCCCTCTCTTCTAAATATTTATAATAAATGAGTGACTGACATGGTGTTGACAGAGAAGAGATTAACAACACTTACACACCTCACCTCACTGTTTTGCCTGAGATGCGCAAGATAAGTGGTTGTCAGTGTGGAAACGTTCACTCATACACACTCTTCTCAAAACAAGAAAAGTATGTTTTATTATTGTTGAGTGCTGAAGCACATGATTTGTTTCTTCAAACTCTGCAAGTCTAAAAAATATAAACCTGCTGACACAGATGTAAATATCTCAGGTTTGTTTACTGTATGGCTTTCTTATGTCCTCAGAACTGGTAGCAGGGGTACCTCGAGGGGCGCACAACTTTGGTTATGTAAGTATACAGTCCTAAACAGAATTTGTTTCCCGTGTTTCTGTCATGGTAAGATATTGAATCAAAGGTCAGTGGTAAAGGTTAAGGGGGAAGGAAGAATGTGAGAAACATTTGAGAGGTTAGCCCACTTTGTACTAAAACTGAAACATTTGTTTATTCAAATAAACAAAGAAGGGCCGTATGTTTTGCAAAGACTGCTATTCTGGTTAAAGTAAAACCTCTAAGTCACTTGTGGAAGTGGATGCGAGTTTCTCATCTGGATGTGATTTGAAGTCTTAAGAAGGGATTCCCAATTAGGGCTGTAGCATCTAGGATGCAGGGGTGTCCCCTTTGGCCCTCAATTAAACAGAATCATATTCAGCTGGATGGGTGGTTTGTGAAGGAGACAGTGAATTTGGGTCTTTTTTTTTACTGCATGTTAGATTCTTGGGTATTAGCCATATGTGGTTTTGTTTGATTTAGGATCTCAGTCATATGTGCCCTATAAAACATCCACTAAGATTATTCTGGATGTAATTATTAGAGTGCTAAATGCCTAACATGAGGAAAATCACTCTGGTTTGGAGTAGAGGACAGGCATGTGGTCAGATACACAAGTCCTGCAATACATCAGAATCATGACAGTCTGTCATGAATGGAAACAGTGTTTCATGAGCACTAATATAATTGGACTTTTCTCTTTTTGTAGGTGGCTGTGATAAATGCAACAAACCTGACATTTATTCAGAATTTTACTGGGGAGCAGGTGAGTGACTGTCCAACCTTTGGAGTGTCTGGTTTTTGTTTTTTAAACTTTTTTAAAGATGTTATTTGCTCACTATGAATTAATTTCAGGAGCTGTAGGTCAGTTCTGAGCTCTAAGAATGCAGCAGACAGCCACATTCTGACATACTTTATTATAATTGTATATGATTGCTCCTCCATTGTAAGCCAGAAAGCTAAAAATAGGGTGTGAAAGTGTGTAGTGTGACTGCACTGCACATCTGGATACATCTGAACATTAAATCAATTAAATGCTGCCATAATAAATAGTAATTGTACAGGAACATCTTTTTTAAATGACTATTGTTGCTCTTTTGAGTTTTGCCTTCCACAGCCAATAAAAGCACAATGTTTCTTAAATTATATATTTACGTCTTGAGTAAATTGGACTAAAGGAAGTTTTCGAATGAGACAATCTTTTTAACTGCATTCTAATTAAGCAGAAGATATTTGTCTTAGCAATGTATCCTATTTCTCTCCTTCGTCTCACATTTCTATTTATCATATGACTTTTTTTTTTAAGATGGCCTCTTATTTTGGATACACTGTTGCAGTGACTGATCTAAATGGAGATGGGTAAGTCAACATGGACATGAATGTCCAATCACATGTAAGGTCACAAAATGGTTGTTCCATGCAAGATGTGGTGGTAAATAAGTAAATCTGTCCACATTAAGTTCATGCTTATAAAATCTAAGTTTATCCCCATGTGAGGCAACTCAAAAATAGCATTTTATAGTCGTAGTACTTACTGTAGGTGCTCCTCACAGTCTGTCTGCACTGAAACTGAAAGGCTTTCTTATCGGCCCGTATTATTAGTGTTGAGCTAATTTAATTTACCAGCTCATGCTGTATTTAGTTACAGAACTAAATAGTTTTAGAACTAAATATGACCATATAAATTATGAATAAGACCATGTGGTTTTATATGGGGTTTGGCTTGTTTAGACTCATGCTTTAAGCTCTGGTTTACTTGACCCTTAATGGTCCAGGGGGGAATTTGATATGCATAAAATTTGTTTCTAATTTGGTCTTACGAAGATACAAAGCTTTGCTGACACATCAGTGCCAAAGCTCCTTCTCTTATGTCTGAAATGCTGACATGTGTTTATGCCATTAACTGAAAGGCTTACTTACCAACGGTACATACTGTAGTTGAATACACAGTAAAACAGCAGTACACACAAAGAAAGGGCAGTTAAATGATACACCAGCAATGACTAACATACAGAGCAAATTACAGCTCATTACACTTATAGCTGTTGAAACGGCTCATTTGCTGGAAACAGGGCCAATCAGTCATTAGTGTTGAAATCAATGTATCATTTTTGTTATTTTTTTGGATACTAAATGCTGAAATGTATAAATCACAGTGATTCATTTTTAGATATCAAATAACATAACTTGGTTATATCTGTTATCTTAGATCTAACAAGTATGAGAAGTACATATGTGAATTTTTCTACAATGTTTCATTCCATTTTATCATGGAATCTCGCCACCATCTTTGTTGGTTTTAGTCCAGGTTATTCTCAGAATGCCCCGTTCCAAACTGTAGGAACATTTTGGTATTCCTCCACCGGTCCTCATGCAGTCCAAAACACACTCCTAAATTCATATCTCCAAGCAAAACGTCTCTGTTTTGTATTATCAGCATTTATAAGATTTCTACTTTATCCCCGCCATGATACTGTCATGAGCTGGCTCGTCTTTGTCTTCTCTGATGGCTCATATTTTACAGTGGTTCATTGGTGCACTTCCTTGCAAATATTGCTGTCTTGTAATCTCAAGGGTGACATCTTGAATGATTCTTTGATTTCAAACAGGCACTATAAAGCTGCAGGTCTTTATTCAGTTGTTAATCATCCATAAAGTTTCCAAGTAAAGCATCTTCAAAACAAATACATGTACAATTTATGTTACTTATGGGCCTCTAAATATTCAAAAACCTTGAGGTGTTTGTATCAAATTTGTGAATTTATGTGCACACACAGGCTAGATGATGTGCTAGTTGGAGCTCCACTCTACATGGACCGTGAGTTTGAGAGTAAACCTCGTGAGGTGGGCCGTGTGTACTTGTACCTGCAAGAGGACGTGCTTCTCTTCTCCCCTTCCATCACACTCACTGGAACGCACCTATTCGGCCGGTATGGAAGTGCCATTGCCCCTCTTGGAGATATCAACCAAGATGGCTACCTTGGTAAGTGTTTGTGCTAATGCACTTTTAGGGTGTTGTGTTGCTTGATTCAAGAGTTTTTCAGTGAGGCAGAGGTTACATATACACCCATTTCCTACTTGTCTTTTTTGTGTAGGATATCCTGTCTCTCTGTCACACACTTAAAATGTACAGTTCTAGCCGGGAAGGGTAAAATTAGTGATTTGGTGCCCTTGTCTGCATTTTCCTGTGAAGAGTTGGGTGTGAACCACTCTGTTCTGTGTGTGTGTGTGTGTGTGTGTGTGTGTGTGTGTGTGTGTGTGTGTGTGTGTGCGTGTGTGTGTGTGTGTGTGTGTGTGTGTGTGTGTGTGTGTGTATTTTGTTGAATCTGCACATGGAATTCATGTGGTTTATATTCTTGTTGCTGTTCAACCACTAATATTGCACAATAAATAAATAATGTTCAACAAAAAACTTATATGACTGCAAAATCTGCAATAAATCATATTTAAATAAACTAATTAAATATAAAATACTGTAATAAATGTTAAAATAAATTGATTTTATACATTTAAAATTAGAAATGTAACACCCCCCCCAAAAAAGTTTATGAAAGTGTCACTCCACAATACATTATCAAAAATATATAAAAATGTATAGTATGTTTGTTACATTAATCAGTGTCTAGCACACCTTCCTAAGGAAAGAAAATAGACCAGAAGACATTGCAATTACTAATAAATATTTAGACAGACTTAAAGAAGTTCTAGATCTATACTTGTGCTCTTATTATTTAAGTTACTTTGCCTTTAATGTAAATAAACATGCATCAATTGTTGCATATACCGAGCTGCAGCGGACACATTTGTAAACTACTTTACTAGGACCCATTGTGCGAGGTGTCTCTTTAATACCGCGTGGTTTTATATACATGCTGCCGCTGATTGGGCCGACATTTCTGACACACCCACCAAACAAGAGAAAAACGCATCTCAAACCCATTGCACACCGTTTCCAGGAAACGTTTCCTCCAGGTTCCCGCTCCCAGCAAAACTTTCCAAACACATTAGAACATAAAAGAAAACCAGCCGTTCATGTGTGGAGTTCAGACCAGACTAATCAGCCACAGATCATCTCCATCACTGCAGACAGACTGAGTTGAGTTGGGAACACTGGTTTTCTTTTGTGAAGGGTCACTGTGTGTGTGTGTGTGTGTGTGTGTGTGTGTGTGTGTGTGTGTGTGTGTGTGTGTGTGTGTGTGTGTGTGTGCACGTGCAGTCTATGAATCAGCTCCATATGTTACTTTAACATGATCTGATATGTCAGTGTAATTTTAAAATGACACTAGATGTGGATGAAAGTTAGATGAGGATATGATATCCATACACGAGATGTAAGCCACCTGATCCTCTGATTTCCGAAAGCATGTTGTCATAAGACTTTACAACTTGTATGAAATGCCAATGTGCTTAGAGACTCAAATATTGTATATAATGTGTCTGTGTGTTTCAAGTAAATGGCCCTATGGTAACAAAACACAGCAATTCATTTTGTGGATTACTTATGGGTCTTGATTCACTTTTTCTGGTGATGTAAAAATAAAGCATTATGAGATGATGCTGCCTTGGAGTATTAGAGAATAATGACTTAATCAATAACTGATATGGTCATAATGAATCTGATATCACACACTGTATCTCTATTACACCAGCCATATGGCTGCACTGGTGTGATGAAGTGATACTTGTCACAGTGTCTCTGTGTGTTTTTGTACCTCTGCTGTAGTTAGACTCTCGGCTGCTTTGCTTTGAGCTTCGTTTGTTCAGTTTTGTTTGCTCTGTTGCTTCCAGATGAAAACAAGAAAGTGTGTTTTTGTTTTTTTATTTGCGCTGATTTTTCAAAAACCTAAAGTAATCTGAACAGTTTATTGTTAATATTAACAGATATTGTAAATTGCAACAGTGTCTTAAACTGTTCAGATTACTTTAGGTTTTTGATTTTAACATACTTTAAAAAATAATAAATAAATGGCTATATATATATAAAACTTATAATTATATTTCCATTAGGGCCAGAAAATGAGATTAGGCCTTTAAGCATGACTTTATAATATATGCCTTTTATTTTTTGACTCAGTGGTTTCTTATATCTGTAAAATGATTGTTTCCCTCCACTGTGGCATGTAGTGTATGTATGCAGTTGATTAAGACCAAGCCACACAATTAAGTATCTTGTAAAGTGTCAAAATGAATTCTCTCTCATATATATTATGCTGTTCTTTTTCATCGACTGTCTGACTTTTATTGTTGGGGGTCTTTTGGCACTGTGCCAGCTACTGTGCCCACTGCCAAAAAACAGGAAAAGGAAATGATCAAGAATCATCAACAACACGCGACAGATATTTATAGAAAGGAACTCGCCCAAGAGAAACAATGAAACAGAGCATTATTACATACACTGACGCACATGCACACACACACGGTGGTCCAGTGGACGGAAATGAGCGCTTTCTTGTGGTGATGATTTTATTTTTCTAAGTGTAATTAAACTTTTCTTTCCTTTATACCTCGGAATGGTTTGCTTAGCTTAGAAGATCTCCATGTGCACATATTCCTCTAAGCTCTGTCATTAGTTATGGGCTCTCTCTTTCCCTATTCTGTATCCTTTTACCCCTTTGTTTTTGTCAAGTCTTTGCAGTTTGTTAGTTATTTTCATTACAGAGTGAAGAAAATAGATCGGGGATACTCAAAGCCTCAAATTCAGCTCCTTATGCGGTTATCAGCAGACATAACTGTCTTCAACAACATCGTTGTTGTTTTTAACAGTTCAGTTACAGTTTCCATGTCTACACTACAACCAACCCTCTTCTACACCATGGCCTGTCATACTCCAGGCCTTCAGTCCTCATCCCTTCAGGGAGCCTGACCAGAAGAAACTTAATTGTATGTGTCCAGTGCGAGCTATAGATGCCATTTCTATAGCTTATGAGTCCTCTGGCCTCCCCTCTCCCCTGGAAGTCAAGGCTCACTCCACCAGAGGTGTGGCAGCCTCCAAGGCCTTCTTAGCGGGTGTCTCTATGCGAGACATCTGTGATGCTGCGGGCTGGCCCACGCCCAATGGTTACATGCGTAACCTGAGACATTTTCACTGAGTGAGAATGTGATGTATAGCATGAGAGCGCCATGGCTTGTCGGATGTTGCAACAGACTTTGCAAAGGGTCAGTTATGAATAAATGAATTCTTTTGATGTAGAGCATAAGGATATGCAAATATTTACCATGTCATCACTATTGATGCATAGTCGCACTGTATTTCACATGGACTACATTGAGTGACAATGGTCTTTCATAGAGGTTTCAGCACTGTTTTGATAAATATATGAGGCTGTTATGCATTAAGTCATGGCTGTGATTGTTGGTTACTGAACACTTTTAGACCAAATGAAAGCCATATATCATTACTATTACCAGATAATTCAGTGGCCTGTGGTCATTTTCTAAAAGTGGCTCTAAAGCAAAGTAACGTGCATATCCCTGACATAGATCTTTATAGAGCCTGTTTTCTCAACATCCCCTCAATCACTCTGTTCTTCTGCCTTTCTGCCCCTCAGTGGGCATCTCTGTCTGGGTCAGCATTTCTCTGTTTCTTCAGTTTTCCCTTTGTGTGTGTGTGCTGCTGGCCAAATGTAGGTTAATGACTTGAGCAGCACTGCTGGCAGGAGGAATACTTGAACAGATAACCCTACCCCGGAGATTTGTTGGCCATGCAGTATTGGATTTGGACTTGTGCTTGTGCAAGAGTCTGTTATTGTTCTATAATAGTCCCTCAGTGCCGAAGAGAGAAGAGTGGTCACTCCCTGCGGAGCTTTTTGTAAATCATCAGTATTCTTTTCAGCAGCATCTTCTGTACTTTCACATGAAAGCATCTCTCGCTTCCTCTCCAACATATCAAACACTGTAATAATCAATAATAAATCATAAATGACAAAATGGAGCAGATCCAAATATATAGCACTCAGTGTAAATCCTGTTGTTCCTGTAGGTACTGTATGGAAGCCTGTTTTTATGTTAGAATAAAAACTAAATCCAACTTCATGACTTTATTTATCAAAATCTCTTTATATCTCTTCATATCTCACATTTGCAACTTCATGACTTTTTATCTTGCAAATGAGACTTTACAAAAGAGTTGATATCTCTAAATTGAGACTTTATATCTGACGATGAAGAAATTATGTATACCGCTGCAACTTGTATCTCACATTCAGACCTTATACAGTATTTCACAATTGGGACTTTATGTCTCAGAATTGAAACTTTATCTAACAATTTTCTCACTGTTTAGACTTTAGGCATTGCAACTTTATATCTCACAATTAGGATTTTACATTGTATATGCTGTTATTGATCAAATATAATTTCTCCATCCTTTTCTTACTCAGACGTGGCAATAGGAGCTCCATTCGCAGGGGAAGATCGTGGTGGCAGGGTCTTCATCTATAACGGGCAAAAATCTGGGCTGATGTTACAGGCATCTCAAGTGCTGAAAGGTGACTGGGCCTCATCATCCATCCCAGCAGGTTTTGGATTCACCCTGCGAGGAGATTCTGACCTCGATAACAACCAGTACCCTGGTGAGTAAAGAAAAACTTTCAGTCTCTTACTCTCTCTGTTTGCGCAAGTTTCTGTTAAGACAATCATGCTTAGGAACTGATGTAAGCCAGGGAGATTAGATGTAGGAAGAATGAAAGACTGGACTGAGACATCCAGGTTGAGTCACATTGTTGGTCAGTCCGTTGGTAATTTTTTACAAATGTGTGCAAGTATTTCCACAAATTCTTTTTCATTTATTGGGCTTTTCTTTGTCTCCTTTTATGGTGGGATATTTTTTCTGCATATTTTTCTTGTTACTATGTTTATCATTGTTTATTTATCATGTTTTAACTCTTTCCCCGCCAGTATTTTTGAAAACAGTTGCCAGCCACTGCCAGCGATTTTGATGATTTTCACTAAAATTTGATGTCCTCCAGTATATTTTGCTTTATGAATATATGAATATGCAATACACCAAAATAAAGATCAGAGCCTCTACTTATAAACAAAAAATCTGTTTTATTCTAGCCTAAAGCATTTTTTTTTTATCAACACTTGAATATAGGTAGGTTTCATAAAAATCACATTATTTTTAATATGCATCTGTTTACATAAAAGATCGCTCGTTTCTCCGTCCCGTTCATGTGTGTTTTTGTTCGGGAGGTTTTGTACTTGTTCAGAGGATGTGTAATAGCTCCCGCGAGTGTATAACAGTGAAAACACGAAAAGCCGTAAAAACTCGTCTTTGGCGGGGAAGCGTTGTCTTCTAAAAGACGAGATAACTCGTCAATGCCATGGAAAGAGTTAATTGACAACAATCTTCTGCAGTGTGTGATGAAATCCATGTAATTTCTGACGTTCTCTTCTGTCTAAGCCACATCAAATCACACATATATGAATGACGTTTCATTTTCATTGAGCACAGTGACTTGAAGTTTACCTGAGAAGATTAGATCTTATTGAATTTTTAGATATTTTAAGTCAATCATTTTGAGACTATGGAGATAAATTTTTGCAGGTGACTGAACAGGCTATATATAGCCTGTGTGTGTGTGTGTGTGTGTGTGTGTGTGTGTGTGTGTGTGTGTGTGTGTGTGTGTGTGTGTGTGTGTGTGTGTGTGTGTGTGTGACAGATTGTTGTGTGGCAGATGCTGACTGGGTTCCAGATGAAGTTTCAAGGGTTCAATTCTGGTTCTTTCAGCCGTGTGACAAACAGGCCAAAGTGTCTCTGTGTATCTGTGAGAAGAAATTACCATAAGCAGTTAAATATAATTTTTTAGCAAAATGTTTATATGATTTGGAAATCATTCTTTTGATATAAGGGACTACTTTTTAAGGTGAATAAACATCCAGTTACACTGCTGTTTGTGGTCGGCAAGATTTTAAAAAATGTCTTATGTTCATCATGGCTGCATGTATTTTATGAAAAATACAGTAAAACAGCAGCCGGTACTCCAGTTTCAGTGTCACATGATCCTTCAGAAATAATTCTAATATTCTGATTTAGTGCACAAGAATCAGAATCAGAATCAGAAGAGCTTGAGTATGTTTACACATGATGACATTAAGTTATAATCAAGCTACAGTACTGTATGTACAGTTAGGTACAGTCATCATCTGTCTGTCCAAGTATACATAATGCAATTGGTAACCAAATATTTGAAGTATCAAATACATGTCGCACTTCATCACTGTGTTTTGGAGTAAGTGCCCAACACTGAAGCTGACTGTAGTCTGATTACTATATATATACATATATGTGCGTGTGTGTGTGTGTGCTGGACGAAGCCAAGCTAAAGTCACATCATCTAGTTCAGTTACTGCAACTTTGCAAAACCCGACTGGTACAGTTTCAGTATGACTAAAGTCTTTACATGATTTTTTAGGATAGGCTTTATTATGACTGAAATCAAACTTTTAAAATGTTTGCAAACAAATATCCTATATGATGTGATGTATTATGGAACTGTGTCCATACAAAAGCAGTTTATTTGGAATATGTCCTGAACTGACTTGCATTCGGACAAAAGAGCCTCTGGTTTCCTAGTTGAGGTCTGGCAGTGTGAAGAAAATGAAGACACTGTGGTGTTCACATGGTGTTTATGGATTAGTTTATATTGAAGTTAATATCCAAAGCTTTCTGAAGAACACAGATCTGCATGTTTTCACAATCCATCACAGCTGTGCCATAATCTTGTTTTGACTAACAGAAATATGAATTAATAGTTTCATTTAAACTACAAAAACATCCAGTGTGTTTCTAAAGCTCAACTCTGCCGTAATGCCTTAAGCCCATTACAGCAAAAACAGAGCAGTGTGTTCATTCTTTCTGTCCTTTAATCACCTCTTTCCTTTTTGTAATGGCATTGTACAAAATCATCAAAGCAGATGCTGTCACAAGCTTTCTTTTAAGAGACTTATATGCACATGTGTGTGTTGCGCAAGTGTGTGGGTATTTGTTCTTTCATGGTGACAGGATTGTCATCTTAAATATGCTCAAATAAAAGAAGTTTTTTTCATACATGAAAACCAGCAATGGATGGCAAAACAATCACACACAGGTATACATGCACGCACACAATGATGCTGAACAGACCCAGAAAGCAAAACGAAAGTCTCTTCTCCTGTCTCTTCTTCTCAAAATGGATCAATTGCAGCTTTTTAGAGATGTGATCTCAGTAATCTTTGTTCAGTGTAAATCGTCTAATTGGCCTTTTAGTATATAACTGATGCATGTAGGTGTACATTTTTACAGATCTTTATCACTTTCTTCAGTTCATTTAGATTAAAATCATTTGTATTCCTCATTTGTAAGTTGCTTTGGGTAAAGCCATCTGCTAATGAATTAATGTAAATGGGATGTGTTTTTTAATTTTATACTTTGAAGTCTGTTGATAAAGTTGGTTATGGTTTCATGCACCAGAAATAGTCCTAATTAACTTTTGTATGACTATTTTATACTTTGTAGAGGGATAGTTCACCCCAAAATGAAATTTGTTATTTGTGCACCCTCATGTTGTTCCTTACTGGTATGACTTTCTTTCTTCTGTGGAACATAGAAGAAGATGTTTTTAGAAAAGAAGCTCAGTGTTTTTGTCCATACAGTGGAAGTCAATGGTCAACCAAAACTT
Organism: Cyprinus carpio; assembly: GCF_018340385.1. Classification (NCBI taxonomy): domain Eukaryota; kingdom Metazoa; phylum Chordata; class Actinopteri; order Cypriniformes; family Cyprinidae; genus Cyprinus; species Cyprinus carpio. The sequence continues at coordinate 11,351,845 of NC_056587.1, forward strand.
TTTAGTTACTAACATTCTACAGAATATATTAAAAGAAGAAACTAAATCATTCAGGTTTAAAACATCATGAGGCTGAGGGACAGAATTCTCATTTTTGTGTGAATTACCCCTTTATGCATCACTTATCTTCTGATTGGTTGTGGTTTTGTCTTATTGAGCAGCAATTTCATGTTCAGTATGGACAAACTGTTGCTTGTTGCTGGAAACTTGGTCGACATGTTGTTTGATTATGTCTACACAGATTATAAGAAAAATTTCTGTTATTCATTACATGTTATAAATCAGCACACATGGTTACCTTTCCTGTTTACAAGCCATTTCATTTGTGTGTGTGGTTTGGGGTTAATGTGAGGGTGAGTGTGAACTTTGTGGTTAAATGCAGGGTTAAAGTCAAAGGTCAAGTGTCATTCATCATGACCTGTTTAAACAGCAGTGGGGATTTTGTACTTGCATTTCCTGTCTGCTGCCTCAGGTATTGTTCTCAGACAGAACACTAAACAGACACACTCACATTGCACATTTAGAAAAAAGTACTTTATTAATTTGAGAGAAAAACACATTTAAAATACCAAATGGTAACAGAGATAATCAGAATTTGTCATTTTGATGGTAAAAAAAAAAGATTTATGATCAGAATTCCCCTTTACAATATATTTCTACATTATAATACTTCCAAAAACATATGTTGTTTGTGTGTGAAACTGATGTTACATTCAGGACCCATTAGAAATGTTTTAAGAACTTGGGTGGGCACCTTATGTCCCTTTAGTGTGCCCTCCAAAATGTGCATTTACTCCCGATTTCCATCCAGACATCTACAGGGAGGAGTTCATTTCTAATTTTTTGGAGGGGAAGAGATGGACGCATGTGAGCTGGAGGTAAAAGAGAGGATTGCATTAGTTGGCTGTGGTCCGGCATTTCATTGGCTAGAGGATGAAGATGACTATAACAGACTCTGTCCTCATTAAAGTTTAAGTGCTTGAGCTTCTTCCATCCCCTCCCTCTATCATTCCACCTCCTATTAACCTATTCCTGCGGTTAAGACCCTTGTGTTTTGGTGGCCGGAGGGTTTGACCTGAAAGATTTGAGGTTGACTCTTGCACCGTGCACACACACACACACACACACACACACACACACATTTACATCTCACTGCTGTTCTGAGGAAGTCTTTTTAAGAGCGCACAAATGGACTTTCCAGATGTGAGAATGTAATAGATTTAATTATTCTGTCATCATTTCTGCCTCACAGATATAAGTTGAAAGCTCAGGCCTTCATGGTGTGTGTGTGTGTGTCTGTCAGTAGGCTTTAGTGTGCGTGTTTCTGCAGTAGGCTTTAGTGTGCGTGTTTCTGCCCATTGCGTTCGAGGTGTGTTTTCGGTCACAATACCAAAAGCTGCTGACTCTGGTTTACAACGGGCTCTTTGCCAGGGGTGTCTCGTTCCTGAAGGCAGGACCTGATGGAAAGCGAAGCCAGTGATCAACCTCAGTGAAACAGGAATCAAAGCCGCAGTCTCTGAGCACTCATTAGGGTGCTGGAGCTGTTCTGGAACATTCCTGCATATGAGGCTCTGAGTTTTCCTGACTGAAAGCATCCCTCCATGACCGATTTGTGCTCTTCCTTCCTATTAATGCTTTGTACAATTCATAAACTCAGGAGAGAAAGTGTTCTCTCGCTCAAGTTTGATGAAAGACCAAATGTAACCGACCTGTGTGAAGGTTAAAGTTTAATGTTTAGTTTTTAGAAATTCTATACTTATCACAAAACTATTTAACCACCAAAGAAATCAAACCTCTAATACTGTAATATTGTCTGAGCGGGTGTCAGAATCTACTTTTTGCTATGGTTTATTTTGGTTCAGTTATACATACTAGTTTAATGAGATGTCAGAGATGAATGAATGGTTAAAGCTTTAGCAGAGGCCACAGAGGAAGCAACAGACCACAAACACACACACACACACACACACATACACACACTGCCAGTATTTCCACTGTTTCATCTCAGGTGCAGGAGGTGTGCTTTGTGTGCACACAAACCTGAATAATGTTGTCTATATCAATGTTTTGTTTGGCCTGATAATTAAAAAAAAGTTAATTTTATTAAAAATGTTACTTTTGCTATGTTCAGTTATTTCAATATTTATGTGTATGTGTCTGTATAATGATCAGATTTTTATTTTTTTTATTTATTTATTTTTTTTTGGTGCTGCTTTTGGAGGAAGAAAAAATGGTATCAAGCCATTAAAATCATGGACAAAAAAACCAAGGCACTATCATCACTGTGCAATTTTAAAAAAACACAACCTTTTAAACTGGAACAGTATTCATAAGTTTTTAAATCTGAATCTCATATACAAAGTGACACATGATTTGGCACCAGCTCCTCTGGCTGAGTTCATCAGCCAAAGAAACAGTTCTGAGTGCATTACTCGAGGCTCTGCCAGAGGGGACTGTGTCATCCCTCTGCGCAGGAGCATTTTCAGTCGCTCGGCCTGGTCAGTGAGGGGCGCTACTGAATGGAATTCTATACCTGAGGAGGTTAGACAGCTCAACACTTATAAGGCCTTTACAAAAAAATAGAAAATTTGGCTCATTAACAATTATGTTTGCCAACATTAAAAGCCGAGCCTATTGAGCTGTATTATATATTTGATATACTATAGCCTTTTTGAAAATGTTTTATTTGGGTGTCTGATTATTGTACTGATTATACAGTGTCATTTATATTGTAGTCAATTTGCCATAGACTTGTAAATGTATATTTTTGTTCGTATTTTAATGCTTTTTTTACATCTTGGCCAGGGGACTACAGATGAAAAATAGCCTTTTGGCTAATTCTGGCTTTTTTATTCAAGCATTTTTAACCATGTTTGTTCATGTGTTTTATGAAATTGCACTGTCCCCTTTTAAATAAACCATTAAATCAAATTAAATCAAAAATCATCAGAAAAGGTCATTTGTTATGCAGTTATACAGTACATTTTCATTAAAATATGCATATACACTGTCATTCAAAAGTTTGGGTAATATTTTATAATATTATATGTCTTTTAAGAAGTCTTATTCCAGAGTGACTCATTTATTATGAAATATATCATGCTTTTCCTTATTCTTATCAAAATATGTGAAACAAAACATAATTTCATTGTTTTTGTTTTAACAATATGAATACTAATGCCATCCACCAGGAAAAACGCAGTACAAGTAAGCAAGTGTTATCAGTCAGTTTGATGAATTCGTTGGGGTTTTGTGGCATTAGTTGGTTTGTCTTCCTTTCCATTAGATTTACTAAGTAGTGATGGGGATCACATTGTTTTAATTAAACCTAATCGCTTAATTTTTCTGAAGGCCCTGGTTCATTTAAACTACATTACAATGCTTCCACTGCATCACATTAAAATCTCATATAGGTTGAAACTCATATAGGTTTATCATGCCCACCTTTAGTGTGCTGTATTTACCTTCTCCTTAATCAGATGTGGCTGTGTGCACCTCTGAGTAGAATGAGATTAAAGTCTCACACATTCTCCGTGGCTCTCTAGGGTTCCTCAATGGTACTGTTCAGCAACGGCAGGTGATGTAAGATGCGAGACTGGTAGAATGAGAAACGGGTCGACGAATCTTTAATGGAGTCTGCTGGAGGCCCAAATCACTTCCAGCTGCAGTGTGCTTTGAAGCTTTATGATCCAGCCACTCGTTCTCTTTCTTCCTCTTTCTCTTGCAACACACATTTTTCTGTATCATATTGTATCCATCCTCCAGCTGTCAGTATATTTCACTCTTTTTACAGATTTGCTGGTCGGTGCATTTGGAGTGAGTAAAGTTGTGGCCTACAGGTGAGAAATTTTTCACTCTACATAAACCATATTAATATAACATTATCAAAATGTTGGAAAATTTTTATTTTTACATTTTATAAAATTACTTGTGAATATGTGTGACATGCATTTTTGTTTTGTGTTTTTTGTAAGAGTCATTTTTGTTTTGTGTAATTCAATACGAGTCATTTTTGTTTTGTGTCAATATGAGTCAATTTGTTTCTCAGCTTTAAATCTGAGGATTCAAATGATGCCAGTGTTATCATGAATTATAAACAAATCAAAACATATATATATATATATATATATATATATATATATATATATATATATATATATATATATATATATATTTGTGATATACATTTTTTCTGGCTTTAACTCACTCACAGAGTTCACTCATAGAGTGAACGACACAGAAACCACCTGTGTTTGAGGTTTAGCTGAAAGGAAACCTGATACATGTGAAGTTGTTTTTCTCTGTTCTATGATATGATTGTAACACATTTTCAAATGGCAAAATAGAAAATATTGAAATGTCTGGCTTCATAATGCATTCATGAAGAATTCCTTAGCTGTAGTTGACAGGAGTACAGTCAACGAACATTATCTACAGACTTGTGGCATGTCTGGTCTGAGTACCCAAGACTTCGATTGGGTGTTTCGGATCAGGTTTCCTTCAGAAATGTCTCAAAATAGTCCCTTTTTCCTACCTCAAAGCCACCAAAAACACACAGACAAATGAACATGTCCCAGCACACAGTCTCACACACCAGCAGTGTCTTGGTGTCAGTGTTAAAGCGATTAGCTTTAGTGGGCTCTGGTGTGTTTGTGTAAGCTTACATTTCCACTGTTAATCCAGTTTGAGTGCCAGTCTCAACAGACTGAAAGTGAGACCGGAGCAGAACAGAGACTGATCTCATGTTAAGTTCTCTTTACTCAGCCTGTCTGATGTTCTGTTAGAATAAGACTCTGAATGTTTAGTTTCTGTTAGTTAAATGTTTTGTAAGTGATTATTTATGTAATACCGTGCATTGAATGTTAAATATATCACCTTACATGTGTAAAATGTGTTATGAACTGAAATTCACATTGACATTAGGTCTTGTCATTTCTTTTGACATTAAACAGCCAGTTTAGTGGGTTCCTGATGTTTATGTACAGCTCCGAATTCAGCTTCCCATTCAAACTCATTACTGCAATAATATCATATCAATTATATCAGTAATTTGTTATTTATTTTTGTAATATTATTCCTGTTATATTGTCTCTCATCAATACTAGGGCGAGGCCAGTGGTCACGGTAGACGCTCAGCTGATTTTGACGCCCAGAATTCTCAATCCTGAGGACAAGTCCTGCCGCATGCCCAATTCTGATGTCATGGTAACTTGGTAAGTGTCAACTACATTAATCCAGTGCTAGTTACTGAAGTATGCTCTTAGCTTCTGACACAAAGGGTGATTGTGTACTTCAAGCTCAAAAAAAAAAAAAAACTTTTGAAAGTTCATGTTTTGATTTATCTATTCTAGATGATGTGTTCAGCTGATGGGACAGTTATGCTGATCTTTAGTCCTGGTTAAGGGTAAACCAAAACAGTCCCGGCCAAAGAGCTATGGCTGACCGGGAGGTTTTAAAGTCATGCGGTCTATAATACCACATTACAGCAGTTTTTTTTCTCTGTGGTAAAACCTTAGTGTTTCTGGAAGTCTCAATTCATTCTTCCAAACCACACAAACATACACACAACCCTGCATTCTTACCCCTTTTGTGGATGGACATTGTGTCTCACAAATAGTTTTTGGGCCCAGTGACTATAAACACAGCAGTTCTGTTTGGCTGCTTGGTGTGCATGTGCCCGTGTGTTAGGGTTGGGCATGTGGAAGAAAGAATTGGAGGCTCTGGAGAGTCAAAAGAAAGAACTAAAGTGTGGAATTCTGCAATAACAAAAGAATAGCTTAGTAAAATAAATGTACAAACAGTGATTGGAAATAGAGAAGCAGAGAGAAAATTTGAATCACACAGATGAACACCAAAACAGAACAAGACAGAGAAGAGAGTATAAAGAGATCCAGAGGATGGAAAAACCACAACCATGGTTAAGATTGTAAACTCCAAACAGAAGTATTCATTTTTTATATTTTTTTATTTAATGCAAGCTGTTTCTATTCTATTATTATAATAATAGCAATATAAAAATAACAATAGTAACAATAATAATAATAATTAATATCATCATCAACAACTAGTGTAATGCTTTTGTTTTGCATTTTTCAAATTTAATTTAAAAAAGTGTTCTAAATGACTCATGTTAAACCACACACACACACAAGGGTGCCATTAAAACTCTGAAGAGTGGGCACTAATTATAGATGGCAGATGGGAGGCAGAGTCAGAAAAGTTGCAGTGGGGTCAGAGCAGGGGTCATGGGGGGGTGTTGGGTCAACCTCTGGGCACTGGAGTGTTTGTATGTGCGCAAGCCTTGTGCGTGATTATGTATTTACCCTTGTCACAATGGAGGAGAACTAATAAGTTATCATTAAATGATATAGTGGGACCACTTCCTCCCTTTAAATATGCATACTCTCTCTCCTTTCTGTCTCTCACTTTACAGTGTACACATGACTTCGGCTATGCATTTTAAAATGCACCACTATCTGGAGGAGTCATGGCAAGGTTTGCGTGGTTAGAGCACAATGCACAAATGCTGGATTCCATCAGGCATGGTCTCATGGGTATTTCGTGTTGTTCATGAGGCACCGCATCCAGCTGTTTATCACTAATTTAAACTCAGACACGCTCAATGCTGTGTAAGTGTGTGTAGGGGGGCTATTGGGGTGTTTCTGATTAGACATATTTGGGTTTTATGGAATGCTATGCATCAGATTGGCCCTTTGGGTCCATTAAGACTGCAGTTGTGAGTCCCCGAGCACAGATATCATTACACGTTCAACATAAAGGAAATACAGTTATTAAGCACCAGCTGGAGAGGTGTGAGTGTGTTTTTATGTGCTCTCACCGGCTTACAGCATGTGTGTCAGTGAGTTGTTTCTAATGGAATAGCATGTTTCAATCCTCCGTCCTGGTTCTATTTGTTTCTTTGCAAATGAAGAGCTAGTTTTACACAAGAGTTCTGCAAGCAACAGAGCTGCCATCTTTACATTCCAGTAAATTAATTGTGCGGCCCATAGCCAGGACGTCCTGTGCTGTGTCTGGATAAAAGTGTGTTTGTGTGAGTGTTTGCATATTAGACTTAATCTAAATAGGCTTTTGAAATGTTATTACAATATTTAATGACAAAATAGTATTTGTATGAGATCTTTGAGAAAATGAGAGAGGTTTTGTCCCTTTTTTCAGACAAGAACAGGAAGTCGCTTTTGGGCCTATCTAATTGCCACCTCTATTACCAGACTATTAACGAGAGGGCGGGATAGAGAGATGACACAAGGAAAGGACAGATGGATGAGAAAATAAGAGGCAAATTCGATTAATTAATTAAATATTGAGGAGCACAGAATTCCCCAGAAATTCAGCTCCATGTATAAACACTCCACCTTTATTAACAATCCTCTTCCTCTGTTTTTTTTTTATTTATTTTTTACCAACACTTAAATGTTGTCATTGCTTTTTTGGCTAAGATATGCTGTACTAAATGTATCTTTCTCTCTTTATTTCTTTCTCTCAGTCTGTCAGTAAATGTGTGTGCAAAGATCTCTGGGATTGGTATTCCTGATTATGTAGGTGAGTGCATTCATTTTTTATTAATTAAATGCATTTTGTTTCATGGAAATGGAAGTATTCTTATCAACAAATGTCTTGAAGAAATGCATTCTGCCAGTCGTACATGTCGTTTTATTATAACAGTGGAAGTCTCTCTGTTTAACCTGGTTCTGGAGGAAATTTAAGCTTTTCAAAAAAGTGTTCAAAGCCTTAAACCAAACCAAACAACTCCAAATTAAATAAAATTTTGATTTAAATTAAAAAATGTAAGCTTTTCAAAAAGTGTTCAAAGCCTTAAACCAAACCAAACAACTCCAAATTAAATACAATTTTGATTCAAAGTTACTATGTTACAAGGTACTTGTACATAAAACAACTACACATCCCATAAAGCATGACAAATCATCGCCATAAAATCTAAAACTATTAACTGAAATAAATTTTAAAAGAAATTTATACTTTTATTAAAATAAAGACATTTGTTATTGAAATGTAGATTCAAAATAAATGCTTTTGAACTTTCTATTCATCAAAAAAGTCCTGAATTTTCTTTTTTTTTATATATATATATATATATCACATTTCCACAAAAATATTAAGCAGATGGGTGTGGGGTGTGAGACAGGGTTTTTCAAACCTGCAATAGAATTCATTCAAATGTCAGCCAGATTCAACACAGTGTTTTGTAATTGGTGATCTTTTTCAGTCCTTTGCACAGTGAAGCAGGGTCAATGGCAGAAAACTGGATTCTCACCATTTTAGAGTAGTTTCTCTTAGCCAATCTCATCTCCTTTGTCAGTGTGTTTTTGGCATGTTTATACAAGACTTTGTCTCCATTCCTGTAAGCATCTTCTTTAGCATGATGGAGCTGTCTGAGTTTTGCAGTGAACCACGGTTTGTCATTGTTGTAAGTTAAATGAGTCCTGGTAGGAATGCACTTATCCTCACAGAAACGAATGTATGATGTTACAGTCTCTGTGAGCTCATCCAGATCACTGGCAGCAGCTTCAAAAACACTCCAATCAGTCCAGTCGAAGCAAGCTTGTAAAATCCCGCTCTGCTTCATTAGTCCATCTTTTTACAGTCCTTATTTCAGGTTAAGCTGATTTCAGTTTCTTCCTGTAGGTGGGTATAAGATGAACCAAACAGTGATTTGAGAGCCCCAAAGCTGCCCATGGGACAAAGTGATATGCATCCTTCATTGTGGTGTAACATATTACTGTCTCTGGTGGGAAAAGTAACGTGCTGTCTATATTTTGGCAGTTCATGGGAGAGATTTGCTTTATTAAAATCACTGAGAATGATTATAACAGAGTCCAGGTGTTGTTGTTCTGTGTTTGTAATCTAATCAGCCAGCTGTTGCAGTGCTGCATTCACACATGCTTATGGAGGAATGTAGACACTTAAGAGAATGAATGAGGAAAACTCCAGCGGCGAGTAGAAAGGCTTACAGTTGATGAGTGCTTCTAGATCAGGACAGCACATCTTCTTTGACACTACTACTACATCTGTACACCACCTTTCATTGATGTCCTGCCACCACGCAATTTCCCTGTTGATTCTGCGTCACAGAATGAGCTTCTGAGCTTCACGTGTGCTCCGGCTCGCTTCCCACGCTTACATGTCTTAAAGCACTTGAACAGCAGCACCGCTCCACCAAATACAATGCCCTTTAAAACTTCAGAATAGTCAGAAACCGGTGAAATATTGTCTGGTGTGTACTGCCGGATATTCTGCAATTAGTCACTGTTGAAACTGATTGTAGGAATATAACTAAAAACAGGAAAAACTAACAAAAACTTTAAAACAACTGTGGATCTCCACACCAAGGCAGCCTTCTGCGGCACCATCTTGGATGATCACTTGAAGAGAGTAAACTTTTACAGTTGACTTTTGTTTCCATGGTAACAGCAACATTTTCTTCATAACTGTACTTGGCAAATAAACATGGTGTTTGTGGCTTCTACATTTCAGAGCTCATGGTATATTTTGAATACCATGAGTCAATTTCTCTGTGGAAAAATTAATGAGACTTGCACAGGCTAATAATGAAAACAAGTGATTTCATCATCCATTACACATTGTCCCATGGTGCTTGCTGATATAGAGATATTTTATTGTTTTCACTTATATGTGTTGTGCTCAGTGTGAGTTTGTGTCTCAGCACTTGTTGAACATCTGTATGTAAGTGGCTTCAGCAATGGCCAAAAAGGAGAAGGTGCCAAACTCAGTTAAAACAACAGGTAATAAAAGCCTCTTTCACAGCACTTCTGAATGCAAGCCTGTTAAAAATCAGTGCATATGGTTTTGGAGATGACAAAGAACAGGTGTGGCTGTGTGTGTACCTGTGCCTGTGAGAGTGTTTGAGGTGCACATTTGTTGGAAGCACTATTTGAGTGTTGTTCAGAAGCCTTGGTCATTAACCTTAGGAACAAGCCATTTTTATGGCCCAAAACCTGTTTGGTCCAAGCAGAAATTGCAGGAATTAAAGTCTGTAAAGTTGGAGCTAACAATAGCCTGTCTTTCTCTCTCTCTTATAGCTCTGAGAATGGACCTGCAGCTGGATTGGCTGAAGCAGCGTGGAGCAGTTAAGAGGATCTTGTTCATGGACTCTCACCAGCACCACAGAACCCAAAAATTGGTTCTGGGTCAAGGGGACCGCCAACATTGCCACAACTACTCGGTTTACCTGCGGGTGAGGCTTATAGTCCACACGCAGCACAGAACCTAGCAGAACTGACCTTATATTCTTCATGATAAATTCTTGTTTTATCTTCACTACAACTGAACCCATGGGAAAGTTAATTGTGAGCCAAACCAAGCTCCTAGTACAACACGCCTCATCTGGATGGAATAAGCATTGTGAGAACCCCTCCGTGAGAGTGTCTCAAAAATGAGACCAAACATTCTGCTGGACCGAGGTGACACAGGAATTAAACGCAGTCTTAAGTGTTTCTGGGTTTTTATATGATAACACAGGCCATGGGAAATACTTTATTTGCCTACTCAATTTGACCGATAAAATCTCAGGCAACATGACCTATCGCTATGATATATGGCAGATGTATCCAACAAACATCCAACAACATAAGAACAGAAATTAGAAACAGGAAATTATTAAATAATAATAAGAATAATAAACTGATATACTGATATACCATAATCATGGGAAGAAGGAGGCGGGAACCGTATTATTATTCAAATATTACTTTAATAAAAAATAAACATAAAATAAACAATATTATCACAAACCACAAACAAAAACCCAGGCCTTTTCCTCTCTCGTCCTTCACTGTCATCGCTCCTCTTTTGTATCCTTCCGATATCCTCCGTATATACTCAAGACCAGTGAGTGGATATATGTCGCTCATATATTATATATCCATATAATATCGCTAACAATAACGGCTCTACAATACCGCCAGACTCGTCACATATTATATTATATTGCTATAATATATGACAGATGTAAAGCATACACCCTAAAACATAAGAACAGAAATTGGATAATTATGAATACGTAAAATGTTTATATTATTAGTAGTAGTAGTAATATACATTTGTATACAATGATTAATTATTATTAAATACAAAAGTATATTGTATTATATATTTATTTTTGCATTACATTTTAATATAGCAGTTCACAAAGAATCTGAGAAAATATTTGTGTTCGTAGAAATTGGGATTTGTGCAAATAATGTGTGGTTTTATGCAGCAGCCTCACACTATAACAGCCTTGCAGCTTTTGTGTTCATAAGCTTTTCTTTCACAAATCCTTGTGCATTTCTGTTCAGAAACATAAACATACATTCTCATTTTCTCAAATCCTTCTAAATTATTAAATAATTGAATTTATTGCCCTTGGCTTTCTGAGGCAAGCATGCTCATACAGCAGCTGTGATTTTTCTGTCATTCAAAGGGAACAGGTTGATGTTAAAGGACAAAGATAATCAAACAAGTGAAGTAGAAGAATAAGTAAAGTGAAATGAGGATGAGAGGAAGAGTAATGCAGTTGTTTGAAATCCACCTCTTTCTTTTCTTTTCCTTTTTTTTTCCTAATCTGTGTGTAGGATGAGGAAGAATTCAGAGACAAACTGAGTCCTATCAGCGTGACACTGAACTACAGTCTGGACCAGAACTCCCCTCCACCTGGCCTCCAGCTGCGGCCCATTTTGGACCACTACAGCAAGACCTTCCACCATGAGCAGGTTTGCATGCAACAGGAATGTTTACCCTTGTTTGTAAGAATTTGCATGTGTGCATTCATGTGCACACTCTCCCTTATAGGCAAACATCCTGTTGGACTGTGGGGAAGACAACATGTGCATCCCAGATCTTAAACTTTCTGCTAAAATGTGAGTCGGTGGGTCTGATGCATACAGTACATGTGTGTGCCATTGACCAATTGTTTGTGTATTTGTATCGTATGCAGTGTTCTATCATGTATAAGTTGTTTATGTTTTATAGCAAGTCATTCTTAGATTTTGGCCTCATATTAGAAGTTATTTTAAATGCAGGTTTGATGGTTTTTTTTATAGGGACCGGACTGAACTTATAATCGGGGATGACAACCTGCTTATGTTGATCGTCAGTGCAGCCAATGAGGGTGAGGGAGCATACGAGGCTGAGCTTCATGTGACCCTCCCAACAGAGGCAGACTATATTGGTGTGGAGCGCAGACGTGAGGTGAACATTACCCACTATCCTTTTTGACTGTACATATACTGTATGTATACATGCTTACTCTGGTAAAACGGTGGTGTTGTGTGAGGTTTGTTCCAGAGAGGCATGGAACGTTTGTTCCAGAACTGGCCTGACAGTGGAAACACAGCTTGATTTTGGCCTCGCAGCTCAAGGCCAATCTATCTATCTACAGTGTAATGTGAACTTAGATCTTGTGAAATATCATATTTACTAAATAGCTTTAAATACATCATGGTAAAATGCTAAATCTGTAATCCATTCTGACCCAGAGTTAAAAACACAAACATGAGCCCTACAGTGTCTTTGATGTAGTAATGAGGCAGGAATGCAGTGAATGTTGATCTAATTATGGGTAAGGTTTCTTATTAAACATAGCCTAAAACATGCGTCATGTCTAGGTGTTCTCAGTAATGCATTGCTGAGATTTAACAGACTGTTTATTTTATTTCATACAATCCTGCATTCACTTATCTTCATTCATATCTTCTGCTGTCTTTCAGTCATTCCATCATCCCATTCATGCATCACTGCCTCTTCCCGCATTAGACACTGGCGCTCTGTGGCACTGACTACAAAAGATCTGATTGCTCTCTGTCTGTCAGTTATGAGTTTAACAGATGCAATGTATAGCTGGTAATTGCAGCACGTGTTTGAGAGTGGCTCTTAATGCAATTTGCACAACTACATTAGCTGCTCTTTTGGGAACAGACTGGTTACGGTTTGACTTTGTTTTGGTAAGAGGAAGTGGCGGGAGGAGGAGAAAAAGAGAGACTGATGTGGGGGGTTGACGAGATGACAGGGGGAGAGCCTCAGTGATGTATGATGTGATTACTATCAGATAATTCATCATGTACTTTCTCTCTCTTGTTTCCTATCTTCCGTCCCTCCCTTGACTCTCCAGAGAGCTGTTTTCATTGGCTTTTGTTAGTTATTGACCTGGTTTATTATTGCCCGGTTTTGTTTTCAGTGATGTCATGCACCGATTTTATTTTATTTTATTTTACAGTTTAGAAGTAATGTATAAATAATTGTACGATTTGTTAGTCTAAAGGTACAATTTTTAATTTGTATGCAGATGCACAATAATATGCAACTTAAAATAATATTACAAATATTTAATATTTAAAATAATTATTCAAGAATTTTTTTTATTTTATTTTTTTGAAGTTCTGAAGGTGCATTATGCTTCTGTTTGTGTTCCTTAGACATTCAGCATGTAGTTCAACACAGCAGGCATTATACATTAAATAATGAAGAAATTTAATCTTTTTTCTCTCTGTCTCAGGATCTTCAGCGGCTGAACTGTGAGCACAGGACAGAGAATGATACCAGAGTTGTGGTTTGTGACCTGGGAAACCCAATGGTGGCTGACACAAACGTAAGAGCCATGTCTCTGTTGATATGATGTAATATGTACAGTTTGATCTGAAAATGAATGAATGAAACATATAGTACTCTATAGTGGTACAATGACGTAAATGCTTGGCCAAAGCTTTGCAATTGTGTGGTACAGATTTAAGTTATGGACATATGGTGTAAAATGTGCTTTCTTGCATTACAGTGACGAAAACAAACCTCAGTACTCAAGGGAGCAAAAGAGTTTCCTTCAAATGTCTGTGCCATTAAACCTAATATTTTATCATTCAGATAGCAAACTATAAACCTTTCAACAGACTAACTATCAGTCTATACGTAACTAACTTGCTCAGCGATCTTCATTTCAAACAATTACCATTATACAGCCACCATGACAGAAATTGATTAAAAAAAAAAAAAAAAATAAAATTGTGGCAATAACTGAAAATACAATACATACTTGAGTTGCATTATAAATTTGTCAACACATAAAACTGGGCTTGTGTTCACATGCTTGTGTAGAGTTTGTATTCTTGCGTACTTGCATATGTTTTGGGTCTTAGCTTTCAGTGAAACCTTGAATCCTTCAGTGCATTAACATAAAAGAGCAAGACAGAGGAAGGAGGATTTTAGAGGGGTGAGAAAAGGGTAAGACAGCATATCAGTTTGCCCTTTAATAGGCAGATATTTAGCAGCACTGTCAGTTTGCTGAGACTGATGAGACACCTGCAGATGCATCACACACGCGCACACACACACACACACACACACACACACACACACACACACCTTGATCCTGTTCAATCAAAAGAGGATGCTAAAACTGGATATTCAGTTGAATTAGGAGGTTCTTTCAATAATGAAACCAGATATGAGTGCATAGATGCATTCAAAAGTTTGAGGTCAGAATGTTTTATTTTTATTTTTATTTTTTTAAGAAATAAATGCAATTAATACTTTTATTCAGCAAAGAAATAGATCAAAAGTAACTGTAAAGACATTTATAATTTTACAAAAGATTCTATTCACAAATAATGCTGAAAAAAAGGTATAACTGTATCCACAAAAATATTAAGCAGCAGAACTGTTTTCGCTGTTCGCTATTGAGCACCAAATCAGAATTAGATTAGAATTAGATTTCTGTAAAATCATGTGACACTGAAGAATGGAGTAATGGCTGGTGAAAATTTGCCATTGCCATCACAATAAATAAATTACGTTTTAAAATATATTGGAATATAATTTTCTTAAATTTTACATTTTATAAATTATATTGTATTATTAAAAATGTAATAATATTTCACAGTATTACTGTAAACCTTATATAACAGGCACTTCTCGTGTTTATTGCAATCTTATGATACATCGCTTGTTGTATTCCTCAACTGTAAGTCGCATTGGATAAAAGCATCTGCCAAATGAATAAATGTAAAAGGACTCTGTTTTTTGATCAAATAAATAAAACTGATTCAGTATATTTTCTTTACAAAATTAAGACTTGTTTTCAGAATATATCTTTTACATTTACATTTAATCATTTAGGAATTAACTTTTAACTGTTTTATTAATATCTAAACAAAATGTAAAGATTACATTTTTTAATTTAATAGATTTAATTTTTTAATGTTTTAGACATAAACCTCGCTATATTTTGTTAGGTTTTTGCTCAAAACAAGAAATTATTACTTTTTTACTTTGTTTATTTGTACACTATATACTGTTGTTGAAAAAAGACTAAAATATTGATTGAGAAAACTATATTTTTCTGTGTATCCCTTAATCATCTATCCATCCAGAAGAAGTACACCATGTTTCTGTGTGTGCGTCCTCACTAACCCAGATGTTTTTAAGACTGCTTGCCTACTGGCCCCATGGACCCTCAGGAATGTGGCTGTTATACAGATGTGTTCATTCATGTGCCATTAAGGAGAAATATACGTCTCCCTGATGATATGAGTGTGTGCATTGACTAAACACACATCCCTTACATAGTCTTTTTCTAGCACAGTTAATAGCTTGATTTGTGCATTGTACAATTTCCTTCTCTCCTCTTTCTTTCTTCCTACCTGGTTCTTCCCTACTTGTCTGTCAGGTTGATGATGAACATTGCTAATGAGAGTCTGGAAAACAAAATGATGAAGTGATAGTAGGGGGTGGGCGATATGACAAAAATCTTATATCACGATATGAGACATTTTATATCACGATAACAATATATATCACAATATAGTTGTTTTTTTCTTTTAATAAGGCTTTTATGATATTAAAAATCTTTGATACTATAGAATTTTCATAATCCTTGTCAACAATATAGATATCAAACTAATACAAGAAAAAAAAAAACTCAAGCTCACTGGAGCTCATCTATCTATCACCACTACCGGGCCGTGGAAGAATTGCTACCAAGTCGCAAGAACACTCTGGGAAAAATGTGTATAGATACGACACTGTTATTTATTGCGTGTTAATGATTGTTCTTATTATTCAGTATTTTTGTTGTATGCGATTAATATAGAGTAGCAATTTGATGATTTCATGTTAAATAAGTAAATGAAAGATTGCTCTGATCTGTCACATATTAAGGGTAAAACGGATCACAGTTGATCCATGATACGTACGGACGAGACCCTATACTGTTCGGCACACACGTGATTCGCAGATTAATTTGCCAATTTACACGTTCAAGCAATTTTAAACCACAAGAATAAGAAACGAAAGAGAACTCAATTTGATACTCACGCGCTGTTCTCACACACAATCAAAGTGCGTACAAGCATATAGAGACGTGTTTCAGACAGCGTGGAAATACCAAGTCATATATATGTAGCCTACACACAAAATTAGCTTATGTCAAAAACATTTCACGGCATTGTCATTGTGCTTGAAATATGTTTTAAGCTTATAAAGATCCTTTTGTGCAATGAAAAGTTATATATAAACTTAATTAAGTATTATTTACTCTCTTATGTTTCTGAGCATTCATTTTTACAGTGTATTTGAAACACATACCTGGGTCTTTATTAGTCAGTTTACTCCTCTTCTCTTCTGTTGGTTTGGATTGCAGTGCTTGTTAAAGCAATTGAAACGTAATTTGTCTGTAATTTGATGCATAGCTGGTAAATGCTTTGGCTCGAGCAGTGCCAGCTCATTGAGAGTATGGCAGGGCAGAGAAGTTCATGAATGTGTTTACTACAGCAGGTCAAAAGATTATGTTGCTCATAAAATATAAATCAGAGCATCACAACTGAATAGGCAAAAATATTACCTGTAGATGCGTGCAATATGAACCTGCGGTTTTAAAATGGTATTGGTCAGTGTGTGTGCAGACAGTTGGCTGGATGCTCAGAGCTCTTTGTTTTTATCTGTACAGATGGCCTGTCATAGCGGTGGATTGTGGGTTTAGAATAGAGCTTGTAGATTCATTCTGAGAGTTAGCATGTAAAATGCAAAGAGAGCCAAAAAGAGACATTACAGTACTTTCAAAGCCATTCATAGAAATGGTTACAGATGAAGAGCACACACTGTACCTTGTATTTTCTAGTTTTATTTTAGCATTAATTATAATTATTTTAGTATTATTATTAATTTGATTAAGCAATTTTTTGTATCATTTAGTTATTTAAGTATTATTTACTATTATAGTATTTATTCATATTTTGATATTTTCACTCTTTATGTTTTCACTTTTCATTTTAGGTTTAATTGTTTTGTTATATGCTTTTAACATTTTTATTAATGTTTGCTTTTTGCATTTCTGTTTAGCTCTAATTTATTTTAATTCCAGTTTTAGTTTTAGTAAATTTAGTACTTCAACTGAAACATTTCAGTTTGTTGCCAAGGCAACATTTCTCATTTTCATCATATATTTATATTTAATTTTATTTCAGCTTTATTCAAGTTTCAGAAAACTGTTTTTTTTTTTTAAAGCTTATTTTAATAGTTTTTAATAGGTTTATAATAACAATAAGACATGACTTGTCACATGGCATTTTTATAGTTTTTCTTGTAGAACTTGACTGATTTATCATACAGTACCTGTTCCCCTATTAGGGAACTCACGCTGCGTCCTCTAGCGGACACTATGGAGACTGCCGCCCCCAGGACCAGTGTCTAAAGCACGTGTAAAACAACTCCAATCCCACTGGCCCACGTAGCCCATGCCATCACTGACAGGCACCTGGAAGTATAAAAGGGGTGCCTTCTGAACACATTTTGTTGTCTTCAGGAGCCGTTTGTTTGATAGTGTGTGTGAAGCCATTATAGAGAAACCAAGGCACGCTGCGTCCTCTAGCGGACACTATGGAGACTGCCGCCCCAGGACCAGTGTCTAAAGCACGTGTAAAACAACTCCAATCCCATTGGCCCACGTAGCCCGTGCCATCACTGACAGGCACCTGGAAGTATAAAAGGGGTGCCTTCTGAAAATACTTTAAAGTCTTTACGGAGAGCCAAAGTCAAAGTGTGTGTGAAGCCATTATAGAGAAACCAAGGCAAGTGAGCATATAAGCTGAGCGGCAACTCACCTGAAGCGGTGGTCGAGAAGTTCAGGGAGGAGATGGTGCAGTCTGCTGCCTTCAGGAAGCACATTCCCCACCATCCTAAGTAATCCTCTAGAACCTCTGAGGGGGCTGGTCCATCTCAATCTAACGATCATAGGCAGGATCAGAAGAGTAGCTCCCTCTAGGAGTCGGGCGAGCACTAAGAGGAGGCAATCTGGTTTTAACCGCACTTCGATTTTAACACTTTAAATAATTTTACCTCACCTAGATATAGACCCCCCTCACCCCACCCCACCAGATAGGGGTAAGGCAGAAGAGGTAGTTTATTTGGTAAACCTGTTTGGAAACAATCATTAAAGGCATAGTTCACCCAAAAATGAAAATTCTGTCATCATTTACTCACCCTTATGTTTTTCCAAACCTGTGACTATCTTTTTTTTATGTAACACAAAAGAAGAGAGTTTTTTGGCTCTGTGACCTGTTAACATGTTCCAGATTTGGAAAAAGGGGGTGTTGTCATGGTGACAGGCTTCATCATGAGCCTCCAGGGTTAAACCCACATGGGCTAAATTATCATGGCACCAGCTGAGGAGGGTGACAAGGCCGCAGATCCCCAACCTCATATACAACAAATAAAATGAGAAACATGTCATGAACTCGCACTCACAAAACACACACTGTCGTCACTAGTGTCACAAAATAATTGTACCACACATGGAATCAATGTGTATCCTATCAAAAAAAACAATTTTTTTTCTTACTAATTACTTTCTTCCTCCCTCTTTCAATTTCAAAACTTTCCAAACTAGCCTCTCATAGCCCATAAAATGGAAGTCATAACCATGCGGTGCAGCTCATTCATCACAAATAGTGCATCACAAGACCAATGTGCACAAAACATGTTAGTCACACACCTCAAACAGTGCGAGCGCCACATACAGTTCATGAGGAACAGCTAAGTTTGGCTCTGACCCTGTTTTCTGAAGTAGAAGCTTCCAGCTGGATTGGACTTTTAGAATGAAAAATTAAAGGAATTTATTTTGAAATAAATTAAAAATCTTATCCATCAAGAATCAAAAGTCACAGTTAAGCCATTTAAAATATTACAAAAGATTTTTCTTTCCAATAAATGCTGCTCTTTTGAATCTTCTATTTATAATGAGATCGTGTATAAAAAGAACAAGTTTTTTCAAAGTTGATAAGATAAGAAAAGTTTCTTAAGAACCAAATCAGCATATTGACACTCAAGACTGGAGCAATGGCTGCTGAAAATTCAGTTTTGCCATTACAGGAACAAATTACTATATATATACAGTTATCACATGATATCTTCATTCCATGTCCTCCACTGTCTGTCCCACGATTCTGCAGGTCAGGTGATGAATGAATGAGTGAGCAGATCAACAGCAAATAGAACTTGCAGGTCCCGTAGTAACATTTGTTATATATAAAAAAAATTTGATAACATAAATAATTAGTAATAAGTTATATTTCTGGCCATTTTGTGCATTAATTAAATAGGATGGTTAAGTAAAGACAGGAAGTCTTTACTTAATTTTATTAAACCAAATAAACAATCTGTCTCAAAAATGTGACTCATCTTTTCTAATTGAAAATGCATTAAATTCACCTGTAGTTTAAAAAAAACAGTAAACGTCTTTTGTGAGCCATAATTCATAGAAATCTGACATGACTCGCCCCATCTATTACTCTCACTGTGGTATTCAACGAAGAGAGGAGTTTCATGGTCTGTAAAATGAAACGCACTGAATGAGTTTATTGTTTCACTGTCTCCTACCCATTTAAACTAATGTCACATTAGGGTGATATAGAATCACAGAATTTGGGAACAGTGAATGGCTTTAGTCTGAAAAGAAGGATTTCCCAGCATCATGGAGCAATATATTATGTCATGAGAGAGTGGGATGATATTTTAGGGGTGATACACTTCTGAGGACACTGTAAATAATAGACAGACAGACACATTTTTTTTGGCTTACGTTGTTCTTTGTTTTTAATCAAACACGACCATTCCATTTTCATGCTTTCTGGATGCACTCTGTCCAGCTTTACTTAGTCAATCTGTAATCCATCTAAAAAAAATACCATTGCACATATGTATTCAAACACAGTGCTTTTGATGTGCGTGTTTGTGCTGCTTCGAATGGAAACCGCATCTTACATTTCATTCCTATGTTGTGAAATGCATTTAATCAAAAACCCCTTGAGGAACTTGTACATTTTTCCCATGTTATACACTAGGAGTTTCATTAAAACTTTCGATTAAGAGTTATTGTCTCATTAGTATAATTAGATGATTACTGTTGCCATAGAAACATATGAACCAGCCCTTGTAAACTCAGATTGAGATGTAGTCTCATTTCTTAACATATGCATGATGTTGCAGAGATGTGACCTTCATTTGTGATTTACCAACTAAAAAAGGACGCAAGACCACAAAAAGAGACTCCGTGGCCAGTTCCCTCTTTAAAGTTTAACAGCACTTGTTACCCTCACCCATCTGTTATGAGGAGACTTTGTAGTAAGGAAGGTTTCCGTCTGGGGAAGCTCATTTATGGGGCTCTAGAGTTAGCACATAGCCTTTAGCTAAAGGACTGGCCTTCATTATCCATCCCAGCAGCCATTATCAGTTTTCTTCTAATGAACTACACCATATGGACACAGTTATAGCCAACGAGAAAGAGAGATGATTAGTGAAATTGTACTGTTTGTTTGCGAATGAAGATTCCAGTGTTTAGACTTTGTTCAGCAGAGCAGAAAAACAACAAAAGATATCAATCAGAGAAAATTACTTTATAACTTCTTGTTTTTTAAGAGCTGGCAGGCTTTTGACTGTATGTAAGGGCAAATTGCAATTATATAAATACACTGGTAACACTTTGCATTAAGGTTTCAATATGTTAACAATAGCTAATATGATGACTAATGCAAAAGAATAACGAGCTATACTTTTAAATCATAAACTAGTTTTTGAGTGCAAAAACATGTTTGGTGTAAATTGCCCCCAAGTCGTATATTAACTTTAGCGCTCTAGAATACTTGCTTCTGATTGGTTAAGCATGATATTCGGTGGTCAGTGGTCATTTTGCGTCTGTTGCGTTAAAATAAAGGTGAACTATTAATTTCTTCTCATAATTTATCTTTGACTGCATTATATTTCCTATACAAATATGAAAAAACACGTGACACGTGTTGTCATCTGGAAATCACAGTAATTACGACATGGCTTGAATGCAGCATGTATCTTTTTTGAATTGTGTCTGGCGCTACGCTTTTTCAGTTTCTTCTTATACAAATATGAAAATATAAAATTTTTAAACTAATAAATGAAATGACTTTAATGCACATTTTGTGTGCATTTTGCTCCACACAATTCAAAGTTTAAGTTAGTAAAATGATCTGATATTTACATCACTGTCAGATATTGCATATTATCATCACCTTTTGCAGCACTGTATATCATGCTGCTCAAATTCACATATCATACAAACAAAACTGTTTACTGTAGTGAAAATGACCTTAGATGACTTAAAAAATATTGCATGTAAACGTATAATATTATTTTGACTCAAGTCAGTATTTCATGTCCAAGTTTTTATTGATTTACTGAGTAACTATGTAATACTAGTTTATTTGTTTGTGGTATAACAGCAATGAGGCTGACACTCCTCCCTCCAGCTTGTAAGATGGCACAGTGTTAATTGTGGTGGGCTTTTCCTGTATGAGACACTGGGGGTAGAGCTCTATTCTGTTTTACTGAGCACTTACAGATGTCCTTAAAGCGTTTGATGTCTTCATGTTTTTCCCTTCCTTCTCCCCTCTCTCTCTCTCTCTCTCTCTCCCTCTCCCTCTCCGGCTCTAGTTGTCAGTTGGTTTACGGTTTGCTGTACAGAGGCTGGAAGATGCCCCTCCTTCCATTGGCTTTGAGCTGCAGATACACAGGTACAGTTAATATTTCCCTTCATTTTACCTGTTTGCAAATTACAGATCTGCAAGTTGTTTTTTTTCTTTGGTTTTCAAGCATAATGTATTCTCACTGAGATAATCTTTGACTAACACACACACACAATCATACACATTTCTGGCCAAATCAATGTCAACACCAAACAAAAAGTTATAAAGTGAATAAGTATGTGTGTCTGAGAAGCTGAACACATTGCTGGCATACATTTCTGGTACCTTAACTTGTAAACTTGTAATTTAATTTAAAGATCTCTTGCACTACTCAATTGCGTGTGTGTGTGTGTGTGTGTGTGTGTGTGTGTGTGTGCATGCGTGCGCGCGTGCGAACATGGTAAGTGGTGTGTCTCACTTTGATGTATGTTTTAGGGGGTCATTTTGTAAGCAAGGGCCCCAAGTGTTGTTTGTAATAGAGTCAGGGCTTCAGAACAGGAAGCTGAGTGTTGATAAGATGTCCTTGGATGGGTCACAGAAAATGGATGGCATACCAAACAGACTCTGTTTGTCTATGTGTGGGTGTATGTAGAGAAAAATGACAATTTTTGGAACATATTGGGGGAGTAGGATCTCTGGTTTTTGGTCATCTGTTTTGCCATTATTAGAGATGGGTCATAATGGTCAAACAGGCAATTAGTTGAGTAATGAGTTTGTCTATTTTATATATGAGCAATATCACACAAGTAGCCATGTGATATCACTCTATATCAGCATGACTGATTCAGCCATAGGCGCAAGGCTGCATATATTTTCTAATATAAATTACATTTTATAATATAAACTATAAAAAATATTTTTTTAAGAATATGTAACCTGACTTATCGATTTTGAAGTTTTGCATTTCATTACATTGTTTTTTTAGTAGAACTCCCCACTTGGTTTGCATGTCCTTGGTCATGCTCTGTTAAGCTCAGGAGTGAAGTGTATTTTTTATAATAACACTCCTCGCTGTGATGTTCCTCACACATATGTTTAATGTGCACATGTTAGTTTTGGGATGTTGAGATGACTGCCAGGCTGCTCTCAGAGGAGAGATATTTCCCAAAGGGTTTAATCACTGAACCCTAAAGTCCCTCCATAACTCAGAGCAAGGTTAGGTCAAACAGGAGCGCGAGTCTAAGGGTGTGTATGTGTGTTTGCCTGCACATGTAATATGTTTGCACTTAAGTGTGGGTGCAGTATGAATGCATTTGTGGTGTGTGTCTTATCTTGTTTCGGCATGTGCATCTCTGGAGAATAGAACAATTTTCTGGTGACTAATGTTGGCCACATGTTCCTCTGCCCACTCTGATTTTTCAACTTGAGACAGAATAAGAGTGAGGGACAAAGAGGTTTTGGGGGGGGGGGGGGTTTACAGATACAGAGAGATAGAAGCCAGGTGTCATGCAACAAGAAAGATAGTTTTGTCTTTCAAATTTTTTAGATGTGTCTATGACTCTGATGTTTGGTAATAATGGCTTTTTATTTTTTACTTGTGAAATTAATTTATGCAATTATTAATTATGAAACTTTAAATAATATACAATACCGTTAAAAAGTTTATGGTTGATAAGATCTTAAAATGTTTTTGAAGAGGTCTCTTATACTCACCAAGGTCGCATTTATTTGATCAACAATACAGTAAAACTTAAATATTGTGAAATATATCTACCATATAAAACAACTTCTATTATAATACATTTTAAAATGTAATTTATTCATGTGATGGCAAAGCTAAATTTTCAGCATCATTACTCCAGTCTTGCTTGAGTGTCACATGATCCTTCAGAAATCTAATATGCAAATATAAATTTATACTCATTCTAATACACATTCTTTAAGAAATAGAAATATCTTGTAATATTCAATTTAATATGTCTTTTCTGAATAAAAGTTAATTTCTGACCCCAAACTTTTAATATATAATTATATAGAATTTATGTATTGGTCTTTTTCTACTTTATAAATAATTTGAAGTTTATTTTAAATTGCTTGGATTCTGTTTCTCTCAGGATGGAAATGTAGGTGCTGGAATCAAGGTATCACATTTACTGACTCAAGATTTAATAAGATTTTAGAACTGAATGAATGAAACAAAATCTTACAAGACTTCAAAGATTCTGAGGTCTCATTGTTCCTTTCAGTCACACAGTTTTATGACATATAGTAAATAGTTATTCCACAAGATCAAAGTTACATTTGTCAGACATTTATGTTTAGTTTTTCCTGTGCATTAATCCGGTGACGGCTGGGTGAAGGAAGGACTGGAAACAATAGCGAGTTATGGTTCTTTAATGAAAATAAATAAACAAACAGGGAAAAGACAATGATGCTGGGAAGACAAAAATCCAAGATGGTGGTGAGGTGGTATCCGGATGATGACAGGAATCCGGATGATGACGGTGAGAAGGCAGCAGGAGAGGATGGCACAGGAACTGCGGAGAATAGAGCCGAAGGTAAGTATTTGTGGCTTAGTGGAAGTGCGTAGAGTGGATGAGGTTCCGCGGAAAACACGAACATCCAACGCAGACAACACTGAAGCAAAACAAACAGGGTAAGCGACATGAAACAACGATCTCACAAACACAAGACGTGAGACAAGCCAATATAAAGGGAATAAGTAATGAGTGACAGCTGTTGCTGATGACAATTAACGGAGACGCCCACAAACTAATCAGTGCAGACGCGAAACACACAGACTTCACCACAAAAGTGCCAACACCCAGAGATCACGGTTTACCAACCGTGACAGTACCCCCCCCTCTAAGAGCTCCTCTTGGAGTTCCCAAAAGGGCCTACCTGCTGATTGTATTCATCAATAAGGGAGTGATCCAATATGTCCCTAGCAGGTACCCAACTCCACCAGGTACTGGAATCCTCATCCCCTCCGTCTCGAGTCCAGAATATGATTAAACCGAATAAGTCGGTTCCCCATCTACGAGAGACGGCGGCGGGGGGGAACCGGAGTAGGCGGATTAATACGTGCATAAAACACGGGTTTAATTTTGGACACATGAAAGGCGGGGTGTATCCTCCTGTACGCTGGAGGTAGTTTGAGGCGGACTGTCACCGGACTAATGATCTTGGTGATAGTAAACGGGCCAATAAATTTGGGAGCTAATTTATTAGAAACGGAACGCAGAGGAATGTTACTGGTAGAAAGCCACACTCTTTGACCCACGACGTAAACGGGAGGCTTTGACCGGTGGCGATCGGCCTTGGCCTTAGTGCGCTCCCTCATCCGGAGCAGAGTCTCGCGGGCTCTGGTCCAGGTGCGGTGGCACCTCTGGACAAACGCATGAGCGGAGGGGACCGCGACTTCAGATTCCAAACTGGGAAAAACTGGTGGCTGGTAACCTAAACTGCATTGGAACGGAGAAAAGGCCCGTGGCTGACACTGGTAATGAATTGTGAGCGTACTCCACCATAGAGAGTTGTTGACTCCAGGAAGCAGGATTCTTGGAGACCAAACATCGCAACGTCCTCTCTAAATCTTGGTTGGCTCGCTCAGACTGTCCGTTGCTCTGGGGATGATAACCCGAAGACAAGCTAACTGACGCTCCTAGCAATTTACAAAACTCTTTCCAAGATCTGGATATAAATTGAGATCCCCTGTCAGAAACCACGTCTACCGGGAGGCCATGAAGCCGAAAGACGTGATCTAGGACAGTGACCGCTGTCTCCTTGGCTGTCAGTAATTTGGGCAAGGGAATGAAATGTGCCGCCTTCGAGAACCGGTCCACTACGGTCAAAACGACCATCATGCCATTAGAGGGCGGGAGGGCGATAACAAAATCTAGAGCGATGTGGGACCAGGGTCTCGAAGGGACAGACAGCGGTTGAAGGAGCCCATCAGGAGGTCGGTTAGATGACTTACCACTGGCGCAAACTGAGCAAGCCAACACAAAATCGCGGATGTCACGAGCCATACGTGGCCACCAGAATTGTTGTTTAACCAACCCATTAGTTCGACTTATCCCTGGGTGACAAGCCACGTTAGAGCAGTGACCCCACTGAATGACTTCAGACCTTAACTCCTCGGCACAAATAAACGGTTCGGTGGGCAAACCGGACGGAGGCGTTACCCCTTGTAAGGCCGTCTTGACCTTCGACTCGACCTCCCATACGAGTGCTGAGACCACTAACTTCTCAGGTAAAATACACTCGGGAGTCACCGGGCGGGCGGAGGGATCAAAAAGACGTGATAAAGAATCGGGTTTGACATTTTTGGAACCCGGGCGGTACGATAAAGTAAACTCAAAACGACCGAAAAGTGAAGTGCCCACCGAGCCTGCCTGGAATTGAGTCTTTTGGCAGTTCTAATGTACTCTAAATTCTTATGATCAGTCCAAACGATGAAAGGTACCCCTGAACCTTCCAGCCAGTGACGCCACTCCTCTAACGCTAATTTGACGGCCAACAACTCTCTATTGCCAATGTCATAATTACGTTCAGCAGGAGATAATCAATGAGAGAAAAACGCGCAAGGATGTACCTTATCGTCCGAAGCAGCACCGTTGGGACAACACTGCTCCTACCCCCACCTCTGACTCGTCGACCTCCACCACGAACTGCCGCGTGGGATCAGGGGCCACCAGGATGGGAGCCGAAACGAAGCGGCTCTTGAGTTTAGCGAATGCAGCCTCAGCTGCGTCCGACCACCTGAACGGAGTACCGGGAGAGGTCAAGGCTGTCAGAGGTGAGGCTAGTTGGCTGAAATTGCGAATGAAACGCCGATAGAAATTGGCGAACCCCAGAAACCGCTGTAGGGCCTTACAGGAATCTGGAGATGGCCAATCTATCACAGCCTTAACCTTGTCAGGGTCCATACGTATTCCCTCGGACGAGACGATATATCCTAGGAAGGGAACAGACTGTGCATGGAATAATACGCATTTCTCCGCCTTGACAAAAAGCCCATTCTCAAGTAACCTCTGGAGCACTCGTCTGACGTGTTGAACATGTTCCTGGAGAGATGAAGAAAAAAATCAGTATGTCATCCAGGTTAACATATAAAACTGATCTACCATATCTCTCAACACATCATTAACGAGTGCTTGGAAAAACCCCGGGCGAGTTGGAGAGCCCGAACGGCATCACCAAGTATTCAAAGTGCCCTCTAGGGGTATTAAAGGCGGTTTTCCATTCATCCCCCTTCCTGATGCGGACCAAATGATAAGCATTACATAAATCCAATTTTGTGAATACGGACGCTCCCTGCAACCTCTCGAAAGCTGAAGACATAAGTGGTAAAGGATAGGTGTTCTTTATCGTGATGTTGTTCAGCTCTCGGTAATCAATGCAAGGTCGCAGAGAACCATCCTTCTTACCCACAAAAAAGAATCCCGCCCCCCGCTGGAGAAGAGGAAGGACGGATGAACCCAGACGCTAAGGAATCAGAAATGTATTTCTCCATGGCCTCCCTCTCAGGAATAGAAAGAGAGTATAACTTGCCTTTAGGCGGAGATTTACCTGGCACTAAATCTATGGCACAGTCGTAGGGACGATGCGAAGTAAGAGTAGCAGCACGGGACTTACTGAACACTTTCTTCAGGTCCAGGTACTCTACGGGCACGTTTGGTAACACCATGTTCTCCTTCTGAAAGACAGAAACAGGGACAACAGGACAAGCAGAAACCAGACAAGACTCATGACAACTTTCACTCCACAATGTGACTTTGTTGGAACCCCATTCCACTCGTGGATTATGTTTGGTTAACCAGGGGTGACCTAACACAATGGGAGCAACAGGGGGAGTCCATTAGGAAAAAGGATATGGTCTCGCGATGATTGCCAGAAGTGAGTAGTGTGATGGGTTCTGTGTGGTGTGTGACGTGAGGCAGTTCCTGGCCGTTGAGTGCGGTGACATGGATGGGGAGAGACACTGGCAGGACAGGAATGTTCAGGTGATGTGCCAGGGAAGAATCGATGAAATTACCTTCGGCTCCGGAGTCCAGAAGGGCGTGACATTCATGAGAGTGATTCTTCCCACCGCAGTTTCACCGGAAGGAGGGTCGATGATGCTGTTGAGGACTTCCCAGCGGAGATCCCACCCGATAGTAGCCTCAAGTTTACTACCGGGCTGGCTCTTTTACCGGGCATGAGTAGATGTTGTGTTCTGAGCCTCCACAGTATAAACATAGTCCTTGGGATCTCCGCCGTTCCCTCTCCCTCTGGGACAGACGAGCTCTACCCACCTGCATGGGCTCGTGGTCGTCGATGGGATCCCGACCGCGTTCTCTCGACTCGAGCGCCCCCTAGCTGAAGAGATGGTATGACGTTTAGGACTGGACTGGCGACCCAGGCGATTAATCTGGGCATCAACTCGTAAGGCCAAGTCGATTAATCCATTTAGTGTGGGGGGCAGCTCGAGGAGATAGATCTCCTTTAGAACACGGTCGGATAACCCATGCAGGAATCGATCCCACTGCGCCGCCTCGTTCCACTGGCACGCGGCCGCCGCCAGGTTGCGGAATTCGATGGAGTAATCCGTGACAGATGACGTGCCTTGACGAAGGTCTGAGAGCTGGTGAGCGGCCTCCCTGCCGGCCGCGGCTCGATCGAAAACCCCCCTCATCTCCTCAGAGAGGGCGTGGAACGAGGCACAGCACGGATGTGGATTCTCCCACACCGCCGTCCCCATAGGGCTGCCTGTGTGGTGCTCGCTGCTTCCATGTTGGTGAGATCATCTGTGACGGCTGGGTGAAGGACTGGAAACAATAGCGAGTTATGGTTCTTTAATGAAAATAAATAAACAAACAGGGAAAAGACAATGATGCTGGGAAGACAAAAATCCAAGATGGTGGTGAGGTGGTATCCGGATGATGACAGGAATCCGGATGATGACGGTGAGAAGGCAGCAGGAGAGGATGGCACAGGAACTGCGGAGAATAGAGCCGAAGGTAAGTATTTGTGGCTTAGTGGAAGTGCGTAGAGTGGATGAGGTTCCGGGAAAACACGAACATCCAACGCAGACAACACTGAAGCA
This sequence comes from Cyprinus carpio, assembly GCF_018340385.1. Classification (NCBI taxonomy): domain Eukaryota; kingdom Metazoa; phylum Chordata; class Actinopteri; order Cypriniformes; family Cyprinidae; genus Cyprinus; species Cyprinus carpio. Next base: position 11,380,891 of record NC_056587.1, read on the forward strand.
AAACAAACAGGGTAAGCGACATGAAACAACGATCTCACAAACACAAGACGTGAGACAAGCCAATATAAAGGGAATAAGTAATGAGTGACAGCTGTTGCTGATGACAATTAACGGAGACGCCCACAAACTAATCAGTGCAGACGCGAAACACACAGACTTCACCACAAAGTGCCAACACCCAGAGATCACGGTTTACCAACCGTGACAGTACCCCCCCCTCTAAGAGCTCCTCTTGGAGTTCCCAAAAGGGCCTACCTGCTGATTGTATTCATCAATAAGGGAGTGATCCAATATGTCCCTAGCAGGTACCCAACTCCACCAGGTACTGGAATCCTCATCCCCTCCGTCTCGAGTCCAGAATATGATTAACCGAATAAGTCGGTTCCCCATCTACGAGACGCGGCGGCGGGGGAACCGGAGTAGGCGGATTAATACGTGCATAAAAACACGGGTTTAATTTTGGACACATGAAAGGCGGGGGGTATCCTCCTGTACGCTGGAGGGAGTTTTGAGGCGGACTGTCACCGGACTAATGATCTTGGTGATAGTAAACGGGCCAATAAATTTGGGAGCTAATTTATTAGAAACGGAATGCAGAGGAATGTTACTGGTAGAAAGCCACACTCTTTGACCCATGACGTAAACGGGAGGCTTTGACCGATGGCGATCGGCCTTGGCCTTAGTGTGCTCCCTCATCCGGAGCAGAGTCTCGCGGGCTCTGGTCCAGGTGCGGTGGCACCTCTGGACAAACGCATGAGCGGAGGGGACCGCGACTTCAGATTCCAAACTGGGAAAAACTGGTGGCTGGTAACCTAAACTGCATTGGAACGGAGAAAGGCCCGTGGCTGACACTGGTAATGAATTGTGAGCGTACTCCACCATAGAGAGTTGTTGACTCCAGGAAGAAGGATTCTTGGAGACCAAACATCGCAACGTCCTCTCTAAATCTTGGTTGGCTCGCTCAGACTGTCCGTTGCTCTGGGGATGATAACCCGAAGACAAGCTAACTGACGCTCCTAGCAATTTACAAAACTCTTTCCAAAATCTGGATATAAATTGAGATCCCCTGTCAGAAAACCACGTCTACCGGGAGGCCATGAAGCCGAAAGACGTGATCTAGGACAGTGAGCCGCTGTCTCCTTGGCTGTCTGTAATTTGGGCAAGGTAATGAAAGGTGCCGCCTTCGAGAACCGGTCCACTACGGTCAAAACGACCATCATGCCATTAGAGGGCGGGAGGGCGGTAACAAAATCTAGAGCGATGTGGGACCAGGGTCTCGAAGGGACAGACAGCGGTTGAAGGAGCCCATCAGGAGGTCGGTTAGATGACTTACCACTGGCGCAAACTGAGCAAGCCAACACAAAATCTCGGATGTCACGAGCCATACGTGGCCACCAGAATCGTTGTTTAACCAACCCATTAGTTCGACTTATCCCTGGGTGACAAGCCACGTTAGAGCAGTGACCCCACTGAATGACTTCAGACCTTAACTCCTCCGGCACAAATAAACGGTTCGGTGGGCAACCGGACGGAGGCGTTACCCCTTGTAAGGCCGTCTTGACCTTCGACTCGACCTCCCATACGAGTGCTGAGACCACTAACTTCTCAGGTAAAATACACTCGGGAGTCACCGGGCGGGCGGAGGGATCAAAAAGACGTGATAAAGAATCGGGTTTGACATTTTTTGGAACCCGGGCGGTACGATAAAGTAAACTCAAAACGACCGAAAAAAAAGTGCCCACCGAGCCTGCCTGGAATTGAGTCTTTTAGCAGTTCTAATGTACTCTAAATTCTTATGATCAGTCCAAACGATGAAAGGTACCCCTGAACCTTCCAGCCAGTGACGCCACTCCTCTAACGCTAATTTGACGGCCAACAACTCTCTATTGCCAATGTCATAATTACGTTCAGCAGGAGATAATCGATGAGAGAAAAAACACGCAAGGATGTACCTTATCGTCCGAAGCAGCCCGTTGGGACAACACTGCTCCTACCCCCACCTCTGACGCGTCGACCTCCACCACGAACTGCCGCGTGGGATCAGGGGCCACCAGGATGGGAGCCGAAACGAAGCGGCTCTTGAGTTTTAGCGAATGCAGCCTCAGCTGCGTCCGACCACCTGAACGGAGTACCGGGAGAGGTCAAGGCTGTCAGAGGTGAGGCTAGTTGGCTGAAATTGTGAATGAAACGGCGATAGAAATTGGCGAACCCCAGAAACCGCTGTAGGGCCTTACGGGAATCTGGAGATGGCCACTCTATCACAGCCTTAACCTTGTCAGGGTCCATAAGTATTCCCTCGGACGAGACGATATATCCTAGGAAGGGAACAGACTGTGCATGGAATACGCATTTCTCCGCCTTGACAAAAAGCCCATTCTCAAGTAACCTCTGGAGCACTCGTCTGACGTGTTGAACATGTTCCTGGAGAGATGAAGAAAAAAATCAGTATGTCATCCAGGTTAACATATAAACTGATCTACCATATCTCTCAACACATCATTAACGAGTGCTTGGAAAACCCCTGGCGAGTTGGAGAGCCCGAACGGCATCACCAAGTATTCAAAGTGCCCTCTAGGGGTATTAAAGGCGGTTTTCCATTCATCCCCCTTCCTGATGCGGACCAAATGATAAGCATTACGTAAATCCAATTTTGTGAATACGGACGCTCCCTGCAACCTCTCGAAAGCTGAAGACATGAGTGGTAAAGGATAGGTGTTCTTTATCGTGATGTTGTTCAGCTCTCGGTAATCAATGCAAGGTCGCAGAGAACCATCCTTCTTACCCACAAAAAAGAATCCCGCCCCCGCTGGAGAAGAGGAAGGACGGATGAACCCAGACGCTAAGGAATCAGAAATGTATTTCTCCATGGCCTCCCTCTCAGGAATAGAAAGAGAGTATAACTTGCCTTTAGGCGGAGATTTACCTGGCACTAAATCTATGGCACAGTCGTAGGGACGATGCGAAGTAAGAGTAGCAGCACGGGACTTACTGAACACTTCCTTCAGGTCCAGGTACTCTACGGGCACGTTTGGCAACACCATGTTCTCCTTCTGAAAGACAGAAACAGGGACAACAGGACACGCAGAAACCAGACAAGACTCATGACAACTTTCACTCCACAATGTGACTGTGTTGGAACCCCATTCCACTCGTGGATTATGTTTGGTTAACCAGGGGTGACCTAACACAATGGGAGCAACGGGGGAGTCCATGAGGAAAAAGGATATGGTCTCGCGATGATTGCCAGAAGTGAGTAGTGTGATGGGTTCTGTGTGGTGTGTGACGTGAGGCAGTTCCTGGCCGTTGAGTGCGGTGACGTGGATGGGGAGAGAGACACAGGCAGGACAGGAATGTTCAGGTGATGTGCCAGGGAAAAAAATACAAAAACACCAAAGCCTCACAAGAACACAAAGTAGACAAACCCATTAAACATATTCTTCCACCGCAGTTTCATCGGAAGGAGGGTCGATGATGCTGTTGAGGACTTCCCAGCGGAGATCCCACCCGATAGTAGCCTCAAGTTTACTACCGGGCTGGCTCTTTTACCGGGCATGAGTAGATGTTGTGTTCTGAGCCTCCACAGTATAAACATAGTCCTTGGGATCTCCGCCGTTCCCTCTCCCTCCGGGACAGCCGAGCTCTACCCACCTGCATGGGCTCGTGGTCGTCGATGGGACCGACCGCGTTCTCTCGACTCGAGCGCCCCCTAGCTGAAGAGATGGTATGACGTTTAGGACTGGACTGGCGACCCAGGCGATTAATCTGGGCATCAACTCGTAAGGCCAAGTCGATTAATCCATTTAGTGTGGGGGGCAGCTCTAGGAGATAGATCTCCTTTAGAACACGGTCGGATAACCCATGCAGGAATCGATCCCACTGCGCCGCCTCGTTCCACTGGCACGCGGCCACCAGGGTGCGGAATTCGATGGAGTTATCCGTGACAGATGACGTGCCTTGACGAAGGTCTGAGAGCTGGTGAGCGGCCTCCCTGCCGGCCGCGGCTCGATCGAAAACCCTCCTCATCTCCTCAGAGAGGGCGTGGAACGAGGCACAGCACGGATGTTGATTCTCCCACACCGCCGTCCCCCATAGGGCTGCCTTGCCCGACAGTAACGTGAGCGTAAACGCCACTTTGGATTCCTCGGTGGCGAAGGTGCGGGGCTGCAAAGCGAAATGCATAGAACATTTACACAAGAAAGTTCTGCAAAAGGCTGGCTCACCTGAGTAGTTTTCAGGTGCCGGAAGTCTCGGCTCTGGCCGGAAATGATCCTGGGGGGGTCTCCCGGGGGACGGGCAGCGCAGGCGGTGCGATGGGCGCAGTGGGAGAGGTGAGCTGATGGATCTGCTGGGTGATGCTCTCCTGCTGCTGATCCATACGTTTCACACTGTGATGCATAAAGTCCGTGAGTGTGTTGGTGCTCGCTGCTTCCATGTTGGTGAGATCATTCTGTGACGGCTGGGTGAAGGAAGGACTGGAAACAATAGCGAGTTATGGTTCTTTAATGAAAATAAATAAACAAACAGGGAAAAGACAATGAGGCTGGGAAGACAAAAATCCAAGATGGTGGTGAGGTGGTGAGGAATCCGGATGATGACGGTGAGAAGGCAGCAGGAGAGGATGGCACAGGAACTGCGGAGAATAGAGCCGAAGGTAAGTATTTGTGGCTGAGTGGAAGTGCGTAGAGTGGATGAGGTTCCGGGAAAACACGAACATCCAACGCAGACAACACTGAAGCCAAACAAACAGGGTAAGCGACATGAAACAACGATCTCACAAACACAAGACATGAGACGAGCCAATATAAAGGGAATGAGTAATGAGTGACAGCTGTTGCTGATGACAATTAACGGAGACGCCCACAAACTAATCAGTGCAGACGCGAAACACACAGACTTCACCACAAAGTGCCAACACCCAGAGATCACGGTTTACCAACCGTGACAAATCCTCTCTTTCCACTTCCTAGATTTCCTGGAAATATATATTTTTCTTACAATTTACTTTTTTATATGTTTTTTTGCAATGTAAGTAAATTTTTTTAACAGCTGTATAGTTATTAAAGGTGTGCATCAATAGCAGATATAGGCTATTAGGACAGATTCTGAAATTGCATGACCGAAAAAGGCCAAAAAGAGGCCCATAAATATTTCAGATACAGTACTGTGTTTAATTAAATTATAATTACATTACTTTTTTATGTCACACATTAAAAATAATAGTAAACATAGAGAACTTTAAATTTTAGGACTTTGGAAACTAAGTTGACACTTTTTTTTGCATTATCACATATGATAATGTGACAACACGCATAAAGTCCACCAGCTGTGTTTGTCCACACTCTCTGAGTGAACTTCCACTTCTAGAATATTTGCATTTATTATGGTTACATACTGTATGAGACAGAGGGTCGTCTGATGTACTGGTATATGTGTGTGGCTGGTGGGGATACTGTGGTTTTCACTTCACAATGACTGACAAGACAGTTGACTCGGGAACTCTAGGATAGTGACATTCATCTTCTCATCCTTGCATTCTTAAAGGACAGACACATTCACAGAACACAGATGTTCCCTGCCTCAGGCTCACACATGGAACTGTTCAATAGTCTGAGACACTGTGGGCCAGTTCACTGTGACCTACTACAGAGCATTACTGTCTCATAGTACACACTACATAACTCTATATTACTGACACTTTATTTTAAATCAGAATGTTACCTTGATAATGTAGCCTAAAGAATAATGTTTATAGTAATAAAGATTCATATCGCAAATGAACAATATATTGTTTGTTTCTCTGAACAGCTCTAATAAGGACAACTCCAGAAGCGTTCGAGTGAATTTGACTCTAAGCATTGCAGCGAGAGCACAGGTGGAGATCAGAGGGTGGGTATCTCTCGTTGTCTGTCTCTTTCTTTCTTACAGAGCCAAAAATGAGCAGTCCCAGACCAATTTCTATAAAAGAACCGAGACTGCCACTGTTTGACTGTTTAGAGGGACCTGGAGAGGTTATTCACTGGATCCTTATAACTAATTCTTGTCTTGGCAGAAGGTCAAAGTGCATGATAAATAAGGCATATGATAGAAAGGTTATGGATGATGCATTAGCCAATAAACAATGTCATCTATTATTTTCACTTAGTCAATTAATTTTTTTTTCAATCATAATGCTGTTTCACTTGGAAATGTGCCACGTTACAAAATTAAAACAGGTTTTGAATGGTGTTTATTGGCAAATATCTAAGACTGTATATACTACATTTTAGCATCTTACAGTATCTGTTTATAATGAAAATTGTACTATTTTTCCCTTAGTGTGTCTCACCCTGCTCAGGTTGTTTTGCCTTTCCCTCGATGGGAACCCAAAGAGAAACCTGTGAGAGAGGATGACGTCGGCCCTCAGGTTCAACACATATATGAGGTGCAGAATAAACAGACACAAAAAAAAACATTGGTAAAGAGGGCATAAAAGTACTGGAACTAGCATGCTCTGTTAAATGGCCAGTAAACAGCAAATATTCAAAAGCTTTGGTGTAATCAAAGGGATCCACTAGCATACACACACACACACACACACACACACACACAAAGTACAGACATACAGGTTATGCCAGATCTTACCAGCCTAACTTATTAACATATACTGAACACATTGAGTGTGAGTGAATTTAATTTTTATCTGAAAGACAGTATAATTTTATGATTCAATATTATTTTTAACAACAACAACCCAATTATCTCTCCAACAATAAAATCAAACACTATTCTATTATAAGAAATCTGTTATGCTTACCAAAATAAACTTTCCCTGTGGAGTGGAGTGCATTCAGCTAGCAAAAACCAGCTTCTGGAAAGCTATTTATTTGTTGTTTGTTTTTGTGGAGACTCTTGACCTCTTTTTTGCTGCAGGAGCACCTCACTAAACACCATCTGTCCTGTGGCTATTAATTTTTTAATTGGCTGTAATGTTGGCCAGACACTGTACAGATGGTTTATGTTAGAAGCAGCTTCAGCTCATGTTCAGTCAAACTGCAAATGCTAATGCTAATGCTAGCCCAGAGTGTTTGATTAAATCAGTGGTCTCAAACTCAATTCCTGGAGGGCCACAGCTCTGCAGTGAGTTCCAAATCACACCTGCTTGGAAGCTTCTAGTAATCGTCAAGACTTTGATTAGCTGGATCAGGTGTGTTTGATTAGGATTGGAGCTAAACTGTGCAGAGCTGTGGCCCTCCAGGAATTGAGTTTGAGACCGATGGATTAAATGTTGATCAGTTCTTGTACATTCTTCCATAAAAAATACAGATCTGATGATTTGCCATAGTTTTATTATAGCACTAAAGTTTTTTTTTATTCATTATCAGCATGGTATGAATATTAATATCAACCATTTATTGGTTATTGGCTATAATATAAAAACAATTATCACCCCATTGTTATTGGCCATAATTTTCATACATCTCTATAAATGTTTATAAGGGAACAACTTGAATATTTTTAATAGATTTAAATTAATTCAGTTTATGCCGATTTTGTTGTTGACCTCTTTCTGTATGTCTCTTCCTCTAGTTACATAATAAGGGTCCAAGTGCTATAAGCAGGACTGTATTGAAGGTTGGATGGCCCAGTTGGTACCGTGAGGAACACCTCCTTTATGCCCTTCAGATCATTACAGACGGACCTGTTCACTGCAGTGTTAATGGCTCCCTAAACCCGCTGAAGTTAGAGGTAGCACATGCAAACAAACTCATTTCTCTCTATCCTCAGTTTTTTTTTCCTCCTTGAGAATGTCCTTTTTAAAGAGATCCGATGCCAGAAAAAAGGGTCTGCATCCACAGTTTTTTTAACAATGCTTCTGTGAAGTTTGAGCCCCTTTTCTCATATGCAAAGCAAGTTATATGTTTCTTTCTCCATTTGCGTCACATCTTTCTCTCTCTCTAGTCTGTTCCTTACTGTTATAAATCTCAGGTTTCTGTGCTTTTACTAATGAGCCTCATATAAATGTAAAAGTATGACTGCTGAGTCCTGCTTGTTTTTGATCAGAGAGTGTTTGATTAATTCTGACCCCTCTGCTCTCTTGACTGGACTTTATTATCGCTGTTCAGATTTCATTTGCAGTCATTATAAAGCATCACATCGTCCTCATGAAGTCTCTGTGCCTTGTAACTGATCTGCGTTCATGCTGAGTTCAGAATTTTAACCACCTGGACTGATATTAGAGCTCTTTTCCTGTGAACTTTAGAGAGCGTTTTGGCCTGGAGTTTTGGCCGAAAACTTTGTGTCTGCCTCTCTTGCCACATTCACACAGTGACAAATGCTAGAATAGAAATAGAAAAAACAATAGAAATAAGACATTTTTAGTAAGTACTAATTTGTTCTTCATTGTGACATATATACAGTACATGATATTTTTATATGCCATGATATTTCAAGTGTAATTATTTTATTGCTGTTATATTTAAAAATTCATGACATTACGTTACTGTTAAGTAAAAGTATTAAAACTATTAACTATTAATGAATTGATCATTGAAATAAAAGAAATGTAGAAAATTAGAAAACAGAAACAGAAATGCTGCATAGAAATGTAATCACTGCATCTAATATACATTAATGAATCCTCTCCTATCTCTGTCCTTCTCCTGCATGCTTAGATCTCCACTCTTCAGGACACTCCAGAATTACTGGGCTTTCTGAAGAACAGCAGCGGTCCAGCTCGCCATAGACGATCTGTTTCTACAGCCCAGAGTTACAACAGCAAGATACTGGTACACACACCACTACACTATTCAGCACTCATACATTCCCACCAGTACCACTAACACTCACACAAACCACCTGAAGCGCATGGCTGCACATCTTGTGGGAACAGCCTCATTTATGTGACAGATGGACTCTTATGTTGAACTTGACGTGTTTTGGGGGCCTGTGTTGACCTCAAAGGCTGAGTTCACCTGTTAATCTCATAACAGGTCATTTATATTATGCTTTTGTCTTGCTCTCTTACAGTGTCTCTTTAGGGGGTTTAGTGTGTGTGTGCATGGACCAGCTGGTTTTGATAATCATAGCCCATCACAAGTCAAGCAATGAGATATGTTTGTCCTGTGCCAGGGGTCTGCAAGCAAGTTTGGCATCAGGCCAAAAAACATTTTTGCCACTAGATGCCGGGCCAGAACATAGCCAAAGTATAATTTAAGAAATTAGTTGATGAAAAATGCAACTAGAATTGCCTGTGACAGACTGTGCTCTGCCTTCACTCTGCATCTAAAGTATTTAAGTATGTTTGAAATATCACAGTTCTGTTCATAACGTATATTAAAAAATAAAATTACAGTTTCAAAGTGGCTTATTGGAACACTAGTGTGCAAACTTTTTTCCTACGACTTGACAAGCTAATAACATGGTTGTCAACATTAAAAGGTATAATTGCTGCTTTTTGCAGTGCAAATTTTATTTGTGATGAAAATAACACAGTTATTTTATCTACAGATCGATGCATTTCTTACAGATTTCTGCTCATTCGAAATCGGATACAGATGAAGTAGCACTGTGAGATTACATTTGTTTGAATGCATTATTGAGAGAGCGATTGCGTGTGAATAAGTGTTGCAGTACTTGTTTAAATCAGCTGAAAATATTCAGTATAAAAGGAACAAACAAATTACTTGAGAACTATAACTTCCCGCTCATGTCCAGTGCCGTCATCATAGCTTTCACATTCTTTCTGGTTTGAGTGATCCTTCTCTATCAAGCTAGCTAAATATGTTTAACATGTGAATTCCTGCTAAATATGCAGTTATATTATGGGCTGTTGGCATGAATTGTGCTCGTGATGGAGTGGTGGTGGAGCGCTCTTGGAGCAAGTGAAAACCACGAAGCTCCAACTTTTAACCGATCCGCTCGTCTCACATACTCGGATTGTGAGTAACTGTTGCTCTCATGACAGATCTATTTCAGAACCAGCCGCTATCAAAATAAGCTGACTGCGGGCGCGGGCCAGATATTATTGACGCCTGTTGCTGACCACTGTCCTATGCACATACACAAACAGTTGACATAGATACTTCATACATACACACCATCACTCATCTCTTTAAATGTTACCACAACAAATGCCTCAAAATCAAGTGAGGCTTTCAAGACACACAGCACAACTGCAGGGGTACAGCAATGTGAAAATGCTTATATTTTACACTTTTCTAATTTAACACTTTAATACCATTTGTTATTATTATAAATGGTTTTATCAGCAAAAATAATTTAAGTAACAGGTTAAATTGAAAAACTTAATTTTGTGGCTAAAGTTTTTTCAAAATCATAAAACTTCCTAGGTTTTATTTAGATGTTAAATCCCAAATTTTTAATGTAACAGGAAGAGAGATATGAGGCTAAAATATATCTTTTAACTTTTTAAACTTTTTAAAACTTTTTCTCTCATTGTGTGTGTTTGTGATAGAACTGTTCAAATATCAACTGCCTGATGGTGGAGTGTGTTGTGGATCGCTTGGATCGAGGGCAAAGTGCAGTGATCAAGTTCAGATCTCGACTCTGGGCTCACACCTTCTTACAGGTACTTTAATCACATAAATATCCTTGCATTTCTTGCTAATGGGACAAGAAAGTCTTGTTGGTTAACCTATGTAACACTAGAACCGCCAGAGGTAGCTGTATACCTAAAACCACCAGTGGGTAAATTTTACCCACGTACATTACAACTGTATTTATATGGCTAAAGAACAATTTATTTCACTGTATTATGCCACTGTCTAGAGTCATGAAATGATTGTCTAGTAATCAACTATATTTTTTATCCTGTTGTTGCAGGCTACACTAATCCATAACGGTCAGTAGCCTAAGCTAAAAAAAAAAAAAAAAAAAAAAAAAAACCATACTCAGAATTCGTGCTCTGCATTTAACCCATCCAAAGTGCACACACACAGCAGTGAACACACACACCCACCAGGGCTCCAAACAAAAAAATTGAGTAAGGAGCCATTGGCTCCTATAAGAAAAAAACTTAGGAGCCAAATAATTTTTTTAGGTGCCACAGAATAAACGTGTTTTATTTATTTTACAATTCTTATTATTTATTTATTTACATTTTAACATTTCAATCATACTGTCATGTGTTTAGGTCTCATCTTTTCTTGACTTTATCAGCATTTTAATCCATCTTGTAGATGACCTGGGAACTAAGGTTCACTTAAAGTGGGAACTAAATGTCTTTTCCAGCTTGAAATAGACAGTCACAAAGAATTGTTCATTACACAGAATCTGTACCAGTATCATGGAGCATAAGCATCACTTGGTCACTGAGTGTAGCTTGGGCTCCTCCTCAGTGCATCCTGGAAATGTTGTCATACACTCTTAAAAATAAAGGTGCTTCACGATGACATAGAAGAACCTTTTTTGTCTAAATGGTTTCATAAAGAACCTTTAACATCTGAAGAACCTTTACGTTTCACAAAAGATTCTTTGTGGAGAAAGAAGGTTCTCCAGATTATAAAGAAAGAGATGGTTCTTTTTAAAGAGCCTTTGACTGAATGGTTCTTTGTGGAACCAAAAATGGTTCTGTGAAGAACCTTTTAACCACCTTTATTTTTTAGTTGACTGATGAGCTTATTGACACTGAATGGTTATTCTGAGGTAAACGTATATTACATTGCAGTGTTTACAAGCTTTACACATTTTCTGCAGTTTGAAACACTGAATGAGCTTTTACACGAGACATTTCAGTAAGTTGTACTGTAGGCTCTCTACCTTTCGATGTTAATTCATGTTCATTATGTACTATATTAGTAAAGAGAAAAGATTAAATGGGTTCACTTGCCCTTGAACTGAGGCGCTAAAGCGACCGCGCCTGCCCCATTAAGGAGCGCCAAAACTGTATTTATTGTTTGAATTTCGTTATGAATTCGGAATAATTTTAAAGCTGGTAATTTTTATTAAAAAGTGACAAAGCACAGAGCTTTTTGCGATTACTGGACGGCAGTTGCACTTCAAATAATGAAGTTCACGCATTAAAAGAACACAGACCAAGATCTTGTTTAGAAGAAGCCATATTAGTAATTAGTTATTATAAACGAGAATTGTTAACGATATTGCCAATATTCACACAGCTGACAGCTTTACCTGTTCTAGTTTGTTCAAGTTGTGCACGAAATAGCCGCTGTATTTTCTGCACTTTCCCTTCTTACGTCTCCGTCACTTCTCTCTCGCTGCACAGCGGAGCTGCGTTTATCAGACTGTGTGCGTCAGCACTGATGTGCGGCAGAGAAGACTGTCTGAAACTCTCTTTCTCCACTAAAACTTTGATGCGCATCGTCTCAGTTTAATACGTGAACATAACAAAAGATCTGATCGCAAATCAATTAGGAAAAAAGGCATTACATTCAAATTTTTAAGTTATAACATGTAAATATATACCCAAATAGCAATAACACTTGGGCTGATTCTGGCTGAAATGCGTCTCTGTCGGTTCAGTCTCGGCATCTGTGAGAAGATAATGGGCCAGAGCCGCGCCGACTCTACAAAACACTTCTGGCTGACAGACGGCTTTTTCCCTCTGGGCCGATCTCGGCTGAAAGCTGTTGTACACGCGGCAAGTCTACACTCGGTGTAGTTGTGTGTATTAACCTTCGGCCCGAGTTCGTTTGATCACAGACGGGGCGCCTGAGAAAACTTTTTTTAGCGGTTAAATCCTGAGGTGCTCTCGGCGGGTAGTCGCCAGTGGCGACCTCAGCAAAAACGTCACTCGCAAATTAATATTTATGGTCGCAAATGCGACTGTTTTAGTCGCAGTTTGGAGCCCTGCCCACTGTGAACACACACCCGGAGCAGTGGGCAGCCATTTATGCTGCGGCGCCCAGGGAGCAGTTGGGGGTTCGGTGCCTTGCTCAAGGGCAACTCAGTCATGGTATTGCCGGCCCGAGACTCGAACCCACAACCTTAGGGTTAGGAGTCAAACTCTCTAAACTCTGGGCACGACTTGCACTGACAATGGAAAATATAAGGTAGTAGCCTAAATATTTTGGTGGTATAATATTATTATACAATGTCATTAATCAATATATTAAGATAACCCATGCTATTTAAATTACTAAAATATCCTATAGACAATAATGAGCAATAATAATTCACCACACTGCATAGGATGATGCAATGACAAATTCAAGTGCACAGCTTCACCTAAATATTTATGAATTTGTTAAGTTATATAATTTATAATTTGAATAAGAGAAACAACACCATTAAACTTTGGGTAATCAAAAAATGTTAAAGGTGTATTCATGACATCATATAGGTCAGATTATATTTTTTTTTTTTTTTTTATTCAGCAAACGGCCAGACTAGAATAGCAACACAGTAGTGAACAATAAATGATATGGAAAGACAAAAATTAAATAGTTAAACCAAAGATTGACTAATTAGATTAACGTTAGGCCAAAACATATAAATATGATATCTGGATCTCTGTCAGATGAGCCGTCAGATGCTGAGCCGGCCCAGGACGCATCAGAATCTCCATCACTCATGGCATTTAGTGTTTCTAATACCTACCTTCCATAAAACGCCTTTTTTCAGTCATTTTGACTTAATTTATAAAATTGATAACCGTTAAATCAGTGAGTGAAAGGCGTTGCTATAAACATAAAAAGGTGTTTTTCTATAAATATAGAAAATACATGCATTATATAGCGGGTAAATTTGACCCGCTGGCGCTTATAGGTATTAATGCCCTGTTTTTTTTTATCTGGTTTTATCTAAATTAATTTTCTATTCCAAAGAAAGAAAGTCATACAGTTTGGAAGAACATGAGTGTGAATAAATGATGACAGAATTCTCAATTTTGGGTGAACTGTCCATTTAGGAAATCTGCTGGGAAAACCAGCATCCAAAGTACAACATCTGCTGGATACAGTCTATGTAATTACAGAGAACGATGCAGAATGGAATCTACTGTAGTGTATAAACATTCACAAACTGTCACAGTGTTTTAGATGTTATCTTCACAGTATCCCTGTAAAGTCCAGCTGGTGATTTTCACTTCTTAAATCACTGTATGATCAAAGGCTCTTATTAAGCTGCGTTTACACTGACTGTGACTTTGACCAGCAGTGATTCACTTCAATGAGAGTTGGCTATTTGAGGCATCATGAGATTCAGCTTTATGCAAATGCACAGCGACATAATTTGTCAACTACCAGTGGGAGTGCAGACAGTGAAGTGTAGTGAAGTGTCTTAAAGAGACACCACTCTTCCTTCTCTGGAACACAAAAAAATATGTTTTGAAGTTTCAGTCAATAGAATGAAATTCAATGGGGTCCAATGTTCTTTTGGACCCAACTGACTTTCATTGTTTGGACAAAAACTGTTATAACATGACATCATGACATGTTATAAGATGACATCACCAGTCTAGTTATACATTTGAGACACCTCAGTCACATGACATCATAAACCCTGACATCATAAGAAGAAATACCTTTCATCTCATGTACACAGAATAGTCCAAAGAAACCAGACACATGTATGGGAGCACGTACATTGGTGTGTCTACAGGACAGTAGTGCTGTGTGTCTGCGTGTGTGTGTGTGTGTGTGTGTGTGTGTGTGTGTGTGTGTGTGTGTGTGTGTGTGTGTGTGTGTGTGTGTGTGTGTGTGAGTGATCCTAGTGTTCAGGAAGTACTTTCAGTTTTTGTTTTGCTGCTCTTTTGACCACTGCTTCTCGCTAAGCCTCATCCATGCTGAAGCCATTAAAACTCAGCGCCCTGTCAAACACTCCTCATGTGCGTTCTGTTAATGTTAATCTGACATTTTCCTCTTCTGCGAGGGACCAGTCTTTATCCCGCTCGCTCCAAGAAGTTTCCATGTGTGTGGTATTTACGCTAATCCATTGCTTTCCTCTGGCAGAGACGGAATGACCACTACACGCTAAACTCCACAGTGTCCTTTCAAGTGATGTCCATGCCTTATCGGATCAAAGCTGATTCACTCCCACACCAGAGCAAATCAGTGAGTAATCTAGTGTGTTTGTATTGGTGCAGACTGAGGAAAGTGGAAAACAACAGAGGAAAAGGAGAACGTGGATTAGAAGGAGAGAAAAAAATATTCTCAACTGAGTTTTAAGATAGACTAAACACTGCTTAGTTCAGTCTGTTTAGCTTCGATAAGGAAGGTAAAGGGAAATTATGGAGTAGTTTGAAGCATGGAAGTTTATAGAAAATCATCAGGAGCAAAACCTGGAAATATATATATATATATATATATATATATATATATATATATATTTTTTTTTTTTTTTTCATTCAGCAAGTACACATTAAATTGATAAAAAGTGACAGTAAAGACATTTATACTCTTACAAAAGATTTTTATTTTAAATAAATGATGTTCTTTTGAACTTTCTATTCATTATATTCAATGAATCAAATAATTAGCATAGTACGTTCGTGGTATTTTAGATGTACCATGGTACTGGAGTACCAGATGATACCATGTGCTGTTACCACCACAGTACTTTTTTATAAGGCTCTTTATGTATTACCAACATTAGGGCTTCTAAGTGCTATAAGCAAAACATAATACCCACACTTTCCTCTCTGTGTGTGTGTGTGTGTGTGTGTGTGTACTATATAAAACTGACAGAGAAGGAAGGAAATGAAATAATAACAATAAACATAGCTTTCTGAAGGAGCTTCTGTTAAATTTAAACCTGTAAAACAAGACTGAGATAAAAGGTGATAAGGGAAAGTAAGCTATCAAACAGATTTATGCATGCTAATATCATAGCTACATTAGTGCTAGTAAAAAATTAATGGCCTCTGTGTTTTTGTGCGCTTGTGTTTTTAAATTGGCACATTTGTGGTGTGGGCCATTCCTGATGTTTCTTTTGCCATTCCCCTGTGGGTAATAATTCTGGCTATACTGCTGGGACTGCTGGTGCTGGCTATGCTTAGCCTAGCAATGTGGAAGGTAGGTTGATCTAACACACACAAACACACAGTCTCCGACTGACCTCCATCGGCTCTAAACATGATGCTGTTGTGAATACAGTAATCACCAAAACTGATAATAAACAAGCTTTGTGTTTCATAGCAAGCACACAACGCAGAGGTCTATTGTATTATGATTATTGCGTGTACATGTTGGACGAAGCCAAGCTACAGTAACATAATCTAGGTCTGTTATTCTTGTTTTTCTGACATACAAATGAATGCTTTAGTCTGACTGAAACTGAAAAGAGGAAATACATGCTCTCAGAGTGTTTCGTGTGTATGTTGCCATTAGTCTTCAAGAACAGCAAAATCTTTCTGTCTGTGCTTCAGTGAAATAAGAAAACAAAGGAACTACGGGGGGTAGAGAAAGAGATGGCTGTTAGAGATAGAGTGAGAGAAGGAGATGGTGGAGGAAGTAGAAAAGAGGGTTGGAGGAAGTGAAGTGAAAAAGAGGTATGGGGAACACAGAAAAACTTGATGAAAATGGGCAAATCAGATTAACAGATAAAGGGGAGAGAGATAGAGAATGCTGTTGCAGTTGGGCATTAATGAGCCATTTGTGATGTTATCAGTGTTTTGTCTGCAGGGCTGTTCTCAGGCTCTTGATTGGGTCCCTATGGAGGAGACCTGACCTAATTGGCTAACATGTACAAACACACTGATGAGTGACGAGTGTGCGTGGGTGCACAAGAGGAAAATATCAATCAGATGCGAGGGGGCTTTTAGAGCAGCTGTGACTTTACATTTTAGTTTAACACAGGCCATTATATGTTTTATAGATAGTGTCACATAAAATGGATTAGAAAAGTGAGGAAAACATGAATATGTTCCTCTGAGAATACAATGTAATAGCCCCCTCTTGTGGTGAAATTGGTTGTTGACGAAGTGTTAATGAACTTTTTTTATCAGCATCAACATTTTGAATTAATATATAAATTGTATTGTATAAGATGTGTGTGTGTGTGTGTGTGTGTGTGTGTGTGTGTGTGTGTGTGTGTGTGTGTGTGTGTGTGTGTGTGTGTGTGTATATATATACAGGGATGGACAGTATTTCAGATACACGTATTTAAAATACGTATTTGAAATGTAAAATACTTTTTTGAAATTATTTTTATACAATTTATATATAATTTATATTTTATTCATAAATGTAAGTTATATATCTGAGATTTAATTTTATATATGCACATTTATTTACATTTAATGCAATTTAATACAGTTATATTATCAGTGAAAATGTAAATAGAAATGTTCATTTTTATTTATTATTCAATTTTATATCATAATTGATTTTTTTGTGTTTTTTTTTATTATTTACGATGTATTTCCAGGTTTAAATTTGATTGTGTATGTGTGTGTGTTATGAGTTATGATGATTAATGATAGTATTAGGATATAAAATATATATGCATATATTATGAAATCATAAAAACTGCATATATAATAATTAGGTGCTGTAAAGTTGCATTCATTTATGTCAGCTGCTCATATAGAAGCCAGAAGAAGTGCTTGTTATGATTACTGCCCTGCTGCTTATCACAAAATATTTTTAATTTTAAAGGAAATTATATCTGCTTAATCAGCACATACATAAACAGATCTGATTGCAGTCCACTGAGTAAATCTCAGGTCTTAAATGGGCCATTGTTTTCAGCCTCTGAGAGCACATCTGTGCAAGTGTTTTAGAAGACAAAACATTGGAAAGAAATGAATAATGTCTGTTATCCCAGGGATCATATCCTCATCATCTGTTCTTTGTCTTTTTTCTTTTCCTCACCCACCTCATCCCACCTGCTCTCCTTCTTCAGTGTGGCTTCTTTGATCGGGCGCGGCCACCCAAAGACGATGATGTGTCAGACCGCGAGCAGTTGACCGCAGAAAAATCCACAGACGCCTGAGAGCAGAACAGATGACAATTATGAAAAAAGAGGTCATGGGATGAATCACCATGAAGAGAGTGGAGGGGCTGTGTCCAAAGGTTTCGGTATCTTTGTAGAAGACTACAGATCCAAGCCTGTAAATAAACTACAGCTCTCACACTGGACTGCAATCTGTGAGCTGGCCCACAGTACCACTCAAAACATTTCTAAAGCTTTATTTAAAATGACGGAAGAGTGAGAACTCTGGACGTTGTACTCTGATAGAGCTGCAATATCCACAGGATCCAAAGAGCCACGTGCCAGTACAAGACTACAGGCTGATCAATACAATCCCAAAGATCAAGATCTCACCCTCTGATCAACTCCATTGAGTTACACTGAAGCACAGTGACCATTTTTGACAATATATTGTTTAAAACTACCAATGGAACTTAAGATCATATCTTCTCATCACCAGCTCAGCACAAGATCTGGATCATTCCACAATGCGCTTCACATTGGCCACATACACACTACAGCTAAATATGGATTCACTCCTCTTTTAAGACATTTCCGATATTTCTTTCATTTCATATTTAAATATCAAACACCAAACAGGTTAAACTGTTCCATATTGCATGCTTACAGCCGAGAGATTGTTACTTTATTATTATGATTATTACTGTGGCAGATTCAGGAGTGACTCCTGTTTTATTTACACACACAGAACAATAATTTAGGAGATTCACACCCACAGTTGTATATGGTTTTCACTCTCAAAACTTTGCAGTGTGTATATGGCCATTTTTAACAGAATGTTTAAAAATAACACATAGAAAGTCACATACTGTATGCAAATAATCAATGTCACCTACAAGTATACTTTATGTATTGTCATAAAATTGATATTGATGGTGTAGTGGTAAATTCTGCGATCTGACTAGAATCTTTATTCTTACAAAGCTGGTCTGTTGCATCATCAGCCCACAAATGTAGTTCCATAGCATTGTCTCATTTCACATGCCTTGTCAATGATTGTACTGATTACATGTTGAAGCTTGTAAAAGAATTGCTCACTAAGTACAAAGATGGGGATGGGGGGTTATGAGCAGATATAAATTACATGTGCAATAATGGGACATTTTTGAGTTGATAATTTGTGTGTACACTGGCTCCAAAATGTGTAAAACCTGAGGTTCAGGTTGTTTTGTATATAAAGTTAAAATACTTATTTGTCAGGCTTTGTCAGAGAATATTTCTTTTACAAACTAAAGGGAACAATATTTTGTCTTTGAGCACTCTAAATGCATCGATACATCACCAATAATGTTAAATGACATAGGCACATTTATTTAATCTGTTGGGAAATCTTTTTTTTTTTTTTTTTTTTCCAGACTGTTACATGTTGTATTCAAAGCATGTTACAAACATCTTTTTACCTGGATTCATATAGATTTTTACCTCAATCAATGCCCAATCAGTGTATTTCAATAAATATGGACTGATAATACAAGAACTGTTTTAAAATAATCTTAGTCATAACGAACCACATCATATGTCATATTTTCTCCTCTGGAAGGACATGTTCAATGTTTCAGTTCATAATTGATATATTATGATGTGCAGCCCTGTCTATTTTTAGTTTACACTTCTGAAATTAAAATGGAATTTGAAACTATTCCTTATGTGTGTGTGTGTGTGTGTGTGTGTGTGTGTGTGTGTTTGAATTGTAGCATTATTCTACATTTGAAATGACCAAAGTGAGTCAGAAATTTCTATCTATCTATCTATCTATCTATCTATCTATCTATCTATCTATCTATCTATCTATCTATCTATCTAAAATAAAAATAAATCTCCAACGTTCTCTTAGAACGTATTGCGTGGTTATATAATGTCACTGGTGGCCATGTCAAGTAACGTTAACTGACACGCGCCAAACTATCAAAGCGGACATCAGTAGCCTACTAAATTAAAATGAAAGTGTACAGTGCTGAAGGAAACGAAAGCGAAAGTTAGTTCCAAATTGTAGGTGATTTTGTGTGTTTATAACGAATCAACTTAACTTGCTAGCGCAAGCGCTTTGAGCTAGACAGTGGCTGATTGAACAGGTAGAAATGGCGTCGAAACGTCCCTTTACTGAAGAGGACTTTACGTGTCCTGTTTGCTGTGACATTTTCAGTGATCCCGTGTTGCTTCGGTGTGGCCACAGTGTGTGTAGAGACTGTATCCAACAATACTGGACGACCAAAGGTTCAAGAGAATGTCCGCTGTGCCGACAAAGATCCACCAAGAACCCTCCGGTAAACTTGGCTCTGAAAAACTTGAGTCTCGCTTTCCTGAATTACCGGGGCACTTTAGAGGAGCTGTGCGAGACTCACCGGGAGAGACTGAGTCTGTTCTGTCTGCATGATGAAGACCTTATGTGTGTGGTTTGCAGAGAGTCGCACCAACACAGAAATCACGCGTGCCGTCCTGTCAGTGAGATATCGGAGGAATGTAAGGTAGGTCCTGATGGTGTTTAGTGGCCTTCAATTTTGGCACATTTAATATTCTAACGCACTCATGCTGTCTTAATTTTAGAGAGTTTTTCGCAGTGAACTGGATCTATTGACTAGAAAAAAGAAGATTCTAGAACATGCCAAATTTGAATGCAGTCACCAAGCTGAGCACATATGTGTAGGCTAAGGAGGATGAGTTTGATTTCTGAGTTATTTTTATTTTTATTATTCATGAGAATTCTATGACATTATAAAGGCTAACATTTTTGTATGTGTATTTGGTTTTCAGCACCAGGCCAGTCACACAGAGAACTCCATCAAAGGACTTTAAGCATCTTCACCAGCTTTTATATGATGAAGAAAAAGCCATGCTTGCTGCCCTGAGGAAGGAAAAGAACCAGAAAACACAGCTCATGAAAAACAAAATTGTGAAGATTAATGAAGAATTATTATCTCTGCCAAAAACTATCAAAGAACTGAGAGATAAATTGCATAGTGGGGACGTCCAGTTTCTTCAGGTTAGCCATTTATTTTTTTTCTTCTCCTCTATCTTGCTCTCTTTTAAATTCTGTATAATTTTAATCAGTAACCTACAGCAAAACAAAAACCTGTGAAAAGTAGTAAAAATATAAAAAACAATCTACATATTCCAATTATAAAACTGGTAATTTTTTTCTAAAATCAACTAAATAATTTAGTGTATGCTGTTCGGTCTTCATTAACTTTTTATATTTCCTACAATTTTCAATAGAGCTTCAAGGACATGTTGGAGAGGTAAGCAGGTTTACTCCCTTTCCTCTTTTTTCCCTCTGTATTGAAGTTAAAGGGTCTCTCTACCCCAAAATGAAAATTTTGTCAATAAAGGGTTACTCCATCGCAAAATGAAAATTTTTTCATTAATCACTTACCCCATGTCGTTCCAAACCCATAAAAGCTTAGTTCGTCTTCAGAACACAATTTAAGATATTTTTGATGAAAACCCGTAGGCTTGAGACTGTCCCATGAAAGACATCATCAGAATAGTCCATTTGCCATCAGTGGTTCAACCGTAACGTTATGAAGTGACAAAAATACTTTTTGTACGTGAAGAAAACAAAAATAACGACTTTATTCAACAATTTGTCTCCTCTGTCTCTTGGCATCACCATAGCGCCATTTTTTAAAATATAAACAAAACACAACAACCGTACGCCCCTCCTTACAAACAACACCACAAGGATATGCATTTTCTACGTGTATTTATGCTTTGATTTGAACGAAAACAGCGCATCCGTGCAGCGCGGCTGACACAAAAGAGCGTAAGCTGCTTGCATCCAGTGGATATTCTCCAAAATGTCGCTACGGTGATGTGGAGAGACACAGAGGAGACAAATTGTTGAAGAAAGTCTTTATTTTTGTTTTCTTCGCGTACAAAAAGTATTCTCGTTGCTTAATAATGTTACAGTTGTACAACTGATGGCAGATGGACTTTTCTGACAATGTCTTTCATACTTTTCTGGACCTTGACAGTGTAATTTACTTGGCAGTCAATGGGACAGTCACAAGCCTCCCGCTTTTCATTCAAAATATCATAAATTGTGTTCCGAAGACGAGCTAAGCTTTTACAGGTTTGGAGCGACATGGATGTAAGTGATTAATGACAAAATTTTCATTTTGGGGGGGAGTATCCCTTTAAGCAGCAGTGTTGACCTCTGAATGTACTTCCAGAGTCCAGAATATGAACCAAGAAACAGAAACAGTTCGAGGAGGGCTTATTAATACCGCACAATACCTGGGCAATTTGAAGTTCAAAGTGTGGTCGAAAATAAGAGAGTCTATCAGTTACAGTGAGTTGATTTATAAAATATTCAGACACATTTTCATGCACAATATAAAGGTTTTCTCTAGTGAAGCTGACAAGCAATTATTTGCTTCATCCTACGGTCTGTGATGATAAAGGGCCGTTCACAAGGATAATTCTGTGAGAATAGGGAAGTCCACACCATGGCTGTAACAGTTACTGCACAGAGGAACAATATCTTTGGGATCACTTTGAATGATTTTAGCTGACTAAACTAACTAACGGCCAATCACAATCCACCAGACTCTAAAGAACTTGAGCATTTAAAGTGGCAGACAGCATAACTGCAGCACATGCTTAAAATAAACAGAAAAATATCGTGCATTTTTGTGGATGCTAATATAGTTATTGTTACAGTTATTTTATAGTAATCTTTCTTGGTGTGAACTGGCTGTAAGAGTGTTCATTATAAAAAAAAATTAAAAAAAGGAAAAGTTTAATTTAAAACACATCAAGTTCTTAGAAATTTACTCTTTGTATTCATGTTGGTTACATGGTTTTGTAAAACTTTTTTATAATTTTCAGGAAAAGTTTCAATTCTATGATTTGTCATGTGATGTAATCATAAAACATAATGACATTTTTCTTTACATATTGAATACATGTGGATCTTAATCATTATTTTTAAAAATCACTTTCTATTTTAATAGAGTAGTTCACCCAAAAATTTTAATTTGCCCTCAGGCCATGCAAGAGGAACAGATTTGGAGAAATGTAGCATTAGATCTCTTGCTCATCAATAGATCTTCTGCAGTGAATAATTGCCGTCAGAATGAGAGTTCAAACAGCTGATAAAACAGTTCTAGCATGATCACTTGTTTTGATGCCTCCCTTGTTAACACCATGTACTGGCGGAGAAGTGTGGTTGTGATGTTTTCTGGGAACTTGAGCTGCCTTCCTAGGTCGACCTGGAGCTGCCAGTCCTGTGTAGTGGTAAGAAGCCCTCCCACAGAGCTAGACCGGTCCAGTTTTTCTCCCCAGCTCTGATGAAGGAGATGTATTGTTTGGAGGCATGCTGCTTCTTGCTATCTTGGAATGCTTTGCTGATCGTGTCCCCCAAAGAACCTTAGAAGTTGGTCATGGCTTAAGCGATACCCCCCTTCCCCAAATGCCTTCAAACAGCAATTGAGGATGTGCTCAAAGGTGCCCCTCCTTTGGCACAGTTGGCACACTGGTGTGTCTGCCATTCCCCAGCTATGCAGATTGCCCAGGCTGAGGAGCATGTTAGAAACTGTTTGAATAAGAAACTTAATGTGTAACCACCTGGCTCTCCAGAGAGAGCTACTAAAAGATATAATATCTAGATATAATACTACCAAAAAAAAGATAATGCATTGGTGCATGCAATGGTGTTGTAATGCTACATTTCTCCAAATCTGTTCCAATGAAAAAACAAACTTGTTTATATCTTGGATGGCCTTAGGGTGAGTAAATTTAAAACACATTTTCATTTTTGGGGCGAACTATTGCTTTAAATACATTTTCAAGGTAAAAACAATTTTTTGCTGAATTCATATTAATAATTAATAAATAGTATGCGGGGAGTCTAACCTGACATTTTACAACCTAAACTACTTATTGACACTAACCACTTTTGGACCACATGATTATAATTTTACATTTTTTCAAACATTAATAATCAGTGAAGCAGTTTTATTAAAATACTCATTTCTAAGCAACATTGATTGATTACATTTATAATGCAACATCTTAGCAATATTCTGTGTTTTTAGCTCCTGTGGTGCTCGACCCAAACACCGCTAATTCTCAGCTTATACTGTCTGAAGATCTGACATGTGTGAGGGACCGAGATGAGCATGAAGAGGAAGACATAGTTGGAGTGCAGCTTCCTGATAACCCGGAGAGGTTTGATAGGTGTCCCTGTGTTCTGGGCTCTGTGGGCTATTCCTCAGGGACACACATATGGGATGTAGATGTGGGAGACAGCACTTTCTGGATGCTGGGTGTCACTACAGAGTCTGCCAAGAGAAAAGGAACCAACAGCTTGCCCAGTGAGGTCTGGTGCATCGGCTATGACAGCAACACACTCAGTTTGAAGGCTCCTCAGGAGTCATGCATCTCTCTCATTTGGTGTGAGAAACCAAAGCAAGTGAGAGTGAATCTCGATTTAGATGAAGGACAGATTTCGTTTTCAGATCCTCAGCGAAACACACTATCACACATTCACAACCAGATACACTGAGAAGTTCTTTCCATTCTTCTGCAGTCTGTGCAGCATTTCTTCTCTAAGGATTCTGCCTGTGGTCAAGCTCTCTAATTAAAAGAGATATAAAGTCTATTTAGAAGCTTTTGTAGGTTTGGCATGATGTCAGTTCGCAGTGTTTCTTGTCTACTTTGCCTGTTGAAGAAAATTTGTAAGATAATAAAAACAGTGCAAAGTGACTGGTTAGTTATCTTCTTGAACTTTGATTCAGTGTACTTGAATCTTTTTGCAGTTTTTTTGTATTTATATGTTCAGTTTTCAAAAGTTCATTTTGTTTGCATTGGAAAAAAAGTGTGAATTGGTACATTTTATACAAATAAAGTGTGTCAGTATAAAGTTCACCATGATAAATCTTTATCATTTTTAAATGAACCTTGTCTCTCTGTCTCTCTTGTTTGCATCATGTTAGTGATTTAAGCAGGTTTTTTGCAATCTGACATCCGTGCTTCACCCCCCCCCCCCCCCCCCCCCCCCCCGTGTATATATATATATATATATATATATATATATATATATATATATATATATATATATATATATATAATATAAATTGTTACTTGTAAGTATTAGAATAGAAGTATCAGTATCTTATGATACAGACCATAATACAGATATCATAGCGAAAGGAATAATTAACAGCAATGATTTGAATAGCTAGATATTAGTCATATGTCAACAGTTGATATCTGCACCACAAATCCCCATAGAATTCAAAAGCAATAAAAGTGACAATGAATAAATATATAAATGAAAAATCATAACATTTGTAATGTTTACTCAATATTCAGAAAATATAATAAAAAAAAATCTAAGATGTATTTTACATATTCTGCAGTAATCATGTTGCATTTACCCAATATTATATTCAGAATAATACAGAAATTTAATTATTTTTTACTAAATATATATATGTGTATATATATATATATATATATATATATATATATATATATATAAATATATATATATAACTAAATAAATATATATATATATATATATATATAGTTATTGCACTTTTTGAAATGTCTTCTTTTGAAAATATGAGTTATGAGAAATTTCTGATTTAAAAATTCAATGCATTGTGGTTAATTAGTATATCCTTACACCCAGTTTCTGTTAATGAAAAATTGGAAAACATGCTGCCTGGAATGGGAGGCCTTCGAGTCAAAAAGTTTAACAGTCACTGTTGTAATTGAGAGTACTGGACAGTAGATGGAGGTCTAATCCTTCTTTCTGCAGGACAGGCCAGCACCATCTGTTTCTGGCACTGAAATGGTTAAACTGGTGGGGTTGACTCGCTTTCTGTCGTTGTTGTGGGGAAAACAGCGGCAACACGGGGATGCTGAGCGGAGGGTTTTTCTAATTGCCCGTCGGTGTTCAATGACATGAGCAGATTTGCTAAAACACCAAATTATGGCAGGGAACCTCAGCTGCTACGAGTCTCTAGATACTCCTGCCGCCGCATAGAAAACACGCATTGTTAAGCAAAATCCTTGTAACCGTGAGGAGCAATAATGCGAGGGGCGGACAGCAGCAGCAGGTCTGCCGTGATTGTGCTCTGCCTGCTGGGATGCGATTTATGGACGGCGGCCGCTAAAACACTGCAGGAGAACAGCGATGCCAAAGGTACGAGACACGCCGTTAGCACCCACTAATACATCACTCATGCGTAGGTTTATAAAGATCTTGATAGAGATTTGGAAGCTTTGCTTTGACTTTCTGGATGGCATTCCGTGCTAACTGTTAGCAACCTTAGCATGTAATAATGCAAAGTGTGTAACGACCATAAAGCGAATACAAGTTTTATACTTAAAATAGTTTTCCATGTATTATTCTTTTAACCACGCAAACTTTGTTAAATGTTCGTAGTTCGACTGATGTTATGTAACTCTCAAGCCATCTGTTTGAAATCGGATCTCATTTTTGTGATGCCTGTCGTTGCAACGAGCATCACTGCAGCTTCCAGAGCTCATGAACTGAGTGGCGCCTGTGTCATTTTCTATAGTGAGACCTGTTTTGGAGGTTAATTTGTTTCCAACTTTGATATAATATTCCCATATTTATCTGATACAACTTATAGTAGTTGAGAAACCTACAACGTTTCCATGAACTGTATAAATTTGTCACATTAAAAAAAAGGGCTGTCACAATCGATCCCACTATTGTCCTTATGTGTTTTTATTAATTTGTGAATTAATTCTATAAAAAAAGTAGAATATATATTGTGTAATTTAGTATCTATTAAACATTCATTATTAGACATTAAAATATACTTTCTAACCTCAATATTTTTTATTTATTGTTTTTATTTTCAGTAAGTCCTTTATATTTTAAAAGAGACTTAGAAACTGAGAATACTTTGTATGATAATGATTTTAACCATCATCTTGTTAATTTCTAAGATCTTTCTGACATCTTAATGGACCTTGTTTATTTATGCTGTGATGGTTTTAATATGAGATTATTTCAGGCTTCTGTCTATTTCGGACAGTTTTAGTCTAAATGATCTCGCTAATGTATAACGTAATGCAATATTAAGTGTCTGTGCATTAAGATGTCAATGTGCCGGCGAGCAAGGAAATTGAAAAGCCATTTTCATATCACTAATTCACATTTGACTTTTGCGTAATCCAGATATCATGCTGAATACTTTTAGGTAAAGCACGGATGTCAGATTGCAAAAACCTGCTTAAATGATACGGTTGGCAAAGCTCACCTCTTGACAGCAGATTGATTTAGCAGCTCATAGACTGCCAGTTTGTCCTTCATCCTTCATGTCTGAGCTTATAATGTGAGGACTCCCCCTAAACCCCCTCCTCTCCCCTGATGGAGTGTCCTCCTCCCCCTCCGTCTCCTGCCGATGAGCAGCAACAGCACAGATGGGTCTGCTGCGCTCTCTTCTTTAGGACAGTAGACTGCCACAGTGTATGCTTTGAGTATGCAAAATAGAGCTTTCCTGCCTTTTGTCCGGGCTGTGCCACTTCCTCACCACTGGGATCTGAAAAGGGAACGCTGTGTGTGAGGCCTTGACACAGTAGAGACAGGCCTGGAGGGAGATTTGCCATGCAGATTTGAATCTTATAGGCTGTATTTGTTTATCTATACTTCATAATGGTAATGTAGTTTATGCAAAGCTACGTTTTTACTGACCCCCATATTGCCCATATGCCAAATATTGCTTATGCCAACAGTAAGATATTTACTGTAAGCAGTTGCTTGTTGTCGCACACTCACCCAAAACAGAGACTAAATGGACTCCTTAATAATTTCCTGCTGTAATGTACAGGGGCTTAGAACAATGGGTCTTAGGAAACCAGCTATGTTTTAAAGCTTGAGAGACTCATAAAGGCTGAAAAAGAGAACAAGTCTGGTGTTTCCCACTGTTTAATTATCAGTAATGGGGTTTTCTGTGGTATAGTCGCTGGATTTTCGATATTGGTTGTAGTGCAGAAATGAAACGTTGAGTCTGTTTGTTTACCCGCTAGCATTTCAAGGCATTTTAAGCACACCGGAGACCCCTGTTGTGCTTAATTTTTTATGTGGTCATGTTTTCAGAGTACACTCAGACATTTTCTCATCTCTGATTACCCAAACCAGACTATCCCATGGGCAAGCCGCCGACTCTTTCTCTCTCTTTCTCTTCATTCACATGCATCATCTTACAAACATAGATAGTGGACTCTTATATCACTCTAAATGTGCCATGCTAATCTTAAAGAGGCTTGCAGAGTTACAGAGTCACAAATACAGCAATTATTTGGCAATGGCTTGGTTTAGTTGTGTTAATACTTAATAGCACTAGGCCTGTTTTCTGAGCCATTATGTGTCTTTCTTTTTTAGAAAATGGTGATATTTTGCCAATGTGTATAGGGTTATGTTTGATTAACAGCCCTCAAAATCACTTGATGAGCAAACTTTCTTGTCCAGTGTTGACATATTTTCTATTGAAACATGAAGTTTGGGTATAAAAGTTTTTAATAGCATTGTTTAAGTTGTGAAGGTCTAGAAGCCCGAGATAAAAAAAACCTCTGAAGGAAATACTTTTAGATCTGATTAGAATTTTATGGGATGAATCGTCTGTTTTTGTGCCTGTGAAACATGATAATCCACCTCACAAAGGCAGTCTTTTAACTTTAAGCAGTCTGGATGTACTGAATGAGAGTGGACGTTCTCTCTCATTCACACACACATGGCCTGTGTGTCTCCTTTTATAGAGAGAGAGAGAGAGACAGCCAGTCTGCTGCACATCTGGATAAGTCATTTTCCCACAAAACGGAAAGACAAGCTTGTTTTATGTTTTAGAATATGTAAAACTAAAAAAAGAAATGTATTAGAAAGTTTTGCTTTTAGACATGTAAAATAATCATTAAGAAGCATTTAAGAACAGTTACATTCATATTTAAATAACGTTCTTTGGAACTGTTCTTTGCCAATTTACTGTAAGTTGTTCTTTAGTGGTATGATCCCTGTAATCGGAAACAAATTTCCCAGCGTTCATAAGCTCTAGATATTCAAGCTGTCAAATTGCTAGTTACTTTTGTTAAAAGAGGCTGAAAATTAGTTTTCGATTGCATTAGATCTCATTAGATTGCACTGGACGCGTAGATCTTATCCTACAAGTATTGAGCCACAATGTTAACAAGTTTTACTTACTAGAACTAAAGAACTTGCTAATGGTCTTCTAGAACTAAAATGTTTGGAAAATAAGACACTCTTTGAGGATTGCGGGTAGGGTTTGGTTATTTGACTTTCTTTCAAAAGCTTGTAATAACGAGGAGTGAGAAGTCCCAGTGAAAGCACATTTTAATATCATTGGTGACTGCTGTTGTTGACTGTTTCTAGCACTGTGATTTTGAAGAGGCAGTAGGTACCTGTAAGCCTGGCCAAAGTGTGGCCTATAAAGCTGCCAAATGACAGTTTGGTTGAATTTGGTGCGAAAGGTTTCCATAAGATGACTCTTTATAAACATGCATTATAATTATGCTTTTGCTCTCAACTCTCAGCATTCAGTTTTGAATGAGAGGTTTCCACAACTTTTTGTAGATAGTGTTTCATCATTTCAGAATATATTGACAAATATATTAAATATATATAAACATTTTTTTAAGTGAACAGTGCATCATTTTAAACTGGTTTGCTTCTTGTTTTGTTTGAACTTGTTTATTTTAGCAATTTCTATCAATAAATACACTCGTATTATTCAACATCATAGGTTTCTGCACTATGCCCTGCATGTATTTGTACCAGAAATTTTCCCTACAAGTCTTTCGGTCCAGCACTTATGTGTACCAAACAAACTGTCTGTCCCGTGCACACCCACACAAACCAACCCTCCATGCTTTTACCCTGTATAACCTTGACAGTTAATACCGTTTTTTTTTTTTTTTTCCAGATTAATCAATAATGTGGTTTCCTGAGGCGTTCTTAAGGTTTAGAATCCAGTGTATCGACTGATTGCGCTCTTCATCACTGCTCACATGACTCTGCTCTTGGGGTTAACTGAGGCCTAGTGTGGGTTTTAAATGTCACTGTGATGTCTAGTCATGGTTCATGGCTCTACACTAACATTTTTAGGTTGAATAAATTAGAGACAGTTTTTTTATTATTATTATTTAGATTGTAATATGAATGTTTAAAAACAAAATAAAATGTATTAAGCTTAACTTTAGACTATTAAGAGTAGAAATTACGTCTACATTCCCTTTCTTTGCCTCTGCCTCTTTCTGTCCTCCACTGCAATGCAGCATGGTGTCTGTGCGCATACACTCTTACATAAACACATCCATACTCATAGACAGAAAAGTGCAGGGCAGCCGTATCATCCCTTATTATTCACGACTGTAGTTATAATACATATCCTGTACACTTTTGCTTTATGATATGTTGTTTGTATCTTATGTTCCTTGACACAAAAATATAACAGTAATAAAGCCTTTTGGATTATGCTTATGCTTTAAGTCTGCAGACAATGGGGAATTGTACCACTGGGTTCATATCATATGACTTTTGCCAGGGAGATCTTTTTGAGAGAGAGAATACAAGTTGAATCTAAATTCAAAATGTAATTGGAATTATTGCATAAAGCTTGCTTGAAGTGTTTAAAGAATCATGCATTTAATCTAAATTCATGTGGTAGCTTTGTGTGAGGAGCAAACTCACTGCATTAAGTTAGTCAGATTCATGACTCAGTCACTTTGAGCACTTTTGTGAACTGATTAATTGATAATAACCAACTTTTATGGTGCCGTTGTGACCTTTTTGAAGCTTGAAAGCTTCATTCCCCATGATTTTATAAATGCATTGGGAAAAATGACCACAACATTATTCAAAAATTCTCTTTTTGTGGTGTAGGAAAGAAAATTAAACCAGTTTGGAGTAAATGATGACAGGATTTAGTTTTTTGAATAAACTATTCCTCTACTGATAGAAAACACTGCATCAAAATGATGGCAAGAAATTCAATAGCTTCAAAAGGTTTATAAGCTGATGATGATATTTTTCAGAAAATACATTGAGTATCAAAAAGCATGCTCTGCTCACACACTCTCAGAGACTCTGATGCAGCTTTTGTGCAATGTCAGGCTAAAGGTTGACCAGACAGCACTCCTGTGTATTGTATTTTGTTTTTACATTTATTGTACATCTCATTTATGACACATTTTCAGATTGTGACCTGCCAACCAGCTGCTGTCAGTGTGAACGGTGCATTTTACATTTTCCTGTTTGTTTCTTATGTGTTTTTTCTGTTTTTAATGACCTAATGGAAAGCACATTGGTCGACGGAAGTTGTAATTAATTGTGCTATATAAATTGTTATTGTCATTGTCATAAGAGCTGACTGCACATGCCTTGTAGTGAAGGGAGAGGGAGACAGCAGTTCACAGCATGACATGTGTGTATCATTTCCAGTGAAGGAGGGAGAGGGGAATTCCCAGAGAGAAAGGAGCCGTGCTCCAGACGGTCCTGCAGTGAAACAATGAATAACCCTTTGAAAAACACTGACAAATATTGATTCTGATAGGTTAAAAGTTAACTGGAGTTTTCCTGAGACCAAAAATCTTTTCACATGCACACAAGCTGTCTTTGTTTTTTTGGTGAAATGATCTTCGCAGAATTATTATCTTATGCAGAATTCTAAATCACACTTACCGAATGAAGCTTCATTATGATGATACCCTCTCACAATTTCTTAACGTAATTATGCTTTGATTTGCTTAAGTTAAAACAGCTGGTCTTTTATTTGAACATTGATCCTGAAAGTCCCTTTGAGACTTTTTTCCCCCCTCCTGAATGTATTTAATCTTAAACTTCTCCAGATTTTAACTAGATTTTACATCCCAGTAAGTGTTAAATTGTATTTAGTAAAGTTTATAATTATATAATGGTTTTATTAATAAAATATTCTATGTATTAATAATATATATGTATATATAATACAAAATATATTTATATCGTTCATATGTTTTTACTAATTGAAATGATAATATCTGAGGCTATTACTAAATATTTAGAATATATATTCATATTTAAAATGAATATAAAATTATAATTATATATAATGCATAGGCCAAATTTGTAGTATAATTAGCTTTATATAAAAACAAAAGTTTATTAAAATAAAATAAAAACACGTGTGTGCGCTTGTTTGGGGAAAGAATGTTATAAAGGGAGCATTAGAAGTGAAAGGCTCAGGAACAGAAGAAAAGAGTGACTGTTATGGAGCTTACTGTGGGTGAAAAGATGGAGAGAGAGAGAAAAGTGTGCAGGATGAGTGAAGGCGTCGGACGGCTTTATTGTCTCTGTGCGGCTCAGCAATTCCCAGTAGAGCTTGAGGCAAAGGAAAATTCTTACTATTCATCACGGTGCTATTTTTCAAGTCAAATATTTACCTAGTGTTGGATGACTGCGTTCCCTTCTGATTGCCGGATAACATTTCAAAAGCTGCTCACAGTAAACACAGCAAAGAGCGCTGCGATGACACTGCCTGCACCTGTGCTATGAAAAAAAGACCACAGGTGGCTGCTAATTGTACCTGCTTTTTTATTTATCAGGTTTATTATTAAAATTATTTATTGAAATAATTTAAGTGCTCTAAGTATTTTTTAAGTTAAATTTCACTCCTAAAGGAATCAATAGTACATTTCACAAACATGGTGATAAACACACACAAAATGAAAACTCTGGCATATTGAGATCACATGACCAGCTGAATACTACACGTTTATTGTGTTAGATGGTATCAGAAACTTTTGTTTGCAGAATAAATTAATTATGCTTGACCGATATACTGTAGTGACCATGAAAACATGAAATTAAGAAAAATGCACATTTAAGTACCTGTTGATGAAACCTAAAGCAGCTGCCTTCTGTCCAGTCAGTCACGGACTGAACATACCATGTTTTGTGTTTGAAGGCTTCTCCTAAGGTTTCAGAAAGGCTTACAAGGCACGTCTACTGATCTAACTAATTCAACTGAGCTCTAAAGATAGCCAAGCAAATATTTAATCAGAATTCTGCTTATTCCTAATTGAATCAGAAATTTAAAACGATGCACATTTGTGAAAAAAAATAACTGTTATTCAACTGCTTTTCAGATGATTTTTATTCTTTGCACCAACTTGGATCAGTGTTATGTATAAATAAAGCACTCTGTGGTGACTATTTAATTGGGGCAAGGCTCTTGTGTTATGCGTAAATTATGCGACGTGTTCTGTATGACTAATGTCCTGATTGGTCTGTGGTTTTATCTGTCCTCTGTGAATCTCTCTTCACTGAGTGTGATCAATACACTCCCCACCGTGACACACATGTCCTCTAAGTGAGCTGCTGCTGCTGTGCTTTCATTGGGCTGAAAGGGCAAAAATTACAGCCTGTGAGAGCAGTATATTTGTCAAAAAAAACTATGCAAAGCTGACTGACTTTTCATTATATGCGCAACATTCAAATGATTGAGGTCAGCAAGATGTTTTTGAAAGAAGTCTCTTACGTTCACTGAGGCAACACTAATTTGGTCAAAATTGTCAAAACAGTAATTTAATATATGCTTTTAATATATTTTGAAATGTAATTTATTGCTGTGATGGCAAAGCTGAATTTTCAGAAGCCATTACTCCAGTCTTCAGAGTCACATGATCCTTAATTAACTCAATTAACATTCTTATCAGTGTTGAAAAAAACATTTGATTATGCTGCCTTTTTATTTTTATTTTTTTTACTGTGATACATATTTAGTACAAACGTATATGAGGACCACAGTCCATTATATATGTTTTGATGTTTTAATTACAGTATTTTACATTAAATATTTTTATTTATGACTGCTAACTGTATATTTGACTGACCTGTGTTTCTAGTTTAATCATCAACCATCAAGTTCTTTTTCATCTTGCATAAGACAGAGTTACTCAGATCAGTATTTCACATCTCTTTGTTTACTTGTTCAGTAAGTAACCATGTAATAAGTAGGATAACATTCAGTCAGCCAGTCGTTATTGCAAAATATACTCCTTCAGGGTGATTCGAGACGTGATCGCCTTGTCAGGTGGTGTTGTGATAATGACCGGCTGACTATACCTGGTCCTTTATTTAGCATGTATTAATCCGAGCTCTGACGGTTCTCAGGGTTTGCATACAGTTTGTGCTCTTTAGGTGGGGTCAGAGCCTGTACACACAGCTGTCAACCTTTCACTGATGAATCACTGGGGAGGGAAGTGACGTGATGTGAATAGCATTTAAACTTGTGTGTGTGTGTGTGTGTGCATGTGCGTCAGTGTTTTGGACTGTTTTCCTTTGGCTTTCTGGTGCCTTTCAAACACACACGTATAGGTAAGGCTGTGTTTTTATACTAACTCTAGTAAGTGCTATGATCTGTTTGCCAGTTGTGTGGATTGAATAAAAATGCATTAATAAATGGCTCCTGAAGGTCTTTATAAATCTTTTTGATACTGAAATTTGAACATTTATGTAAATATGTGTTATATAAATGTCATCACTTGGCAATTCAAGTGTGGTAATGTCTGCAATTTGTTTTCGGTCTGTCTGGTGTTTGTTTTGTTTATACATACAGTTTTTCCTTATTGTTTGAGTGTTTATTGGTAAAGTGCTTATTGTAAGAAATGTACATTTATATGCTCGTTAAACTGAATAAATCATCTTGTCAAGTTTTTTATTTTTCCCTTTATAATAGTCAGACTTTGCATTTCTTTTACAAAGCAAAAGTAAACTGTTTTTTTTTTTTTTTTTTAAAAAACAGGTTTTTTTTTTTTGTGAAACAGGCAGAGTAATAGAATTTAGAATCAGACTTAAATTGATACAATCATGTTAAAACAGAGCACAGAAACCTTCTCCCCTTTTTTTCCACTATAGCAGTATTCACTTGCATTGGTCCGTTTCTACCCAAGAACATTGTCCTCTTTTTGATTTGTTCATGTGGAGCAGGTCAGTGGAATGTGCATCGCTACATGAAAAGGAAGCATGTTTCTGCGGTGTCTTCCTAAAGGAGCCAAAGGTTCCTAGAGGAAGGAAAAGCAGCCCATTGTTTTCAGCAGTTGTTTCCATTGGCTGTGTTGATTGGTTCTTTTCCTTAAGTGCCCTTTGAGGATTTTTATGTAAACAGCCAAGGGAACCTGAAGAACATTTTTCAACGTCAACATTTGGGTGCACTTTATATAATTAAAGAGGGTCACATGTAATACAATTACTCATTTTTATTGGCTGTTCTTGATGGTCGTTTCTGCCTGGTTCATATGTGCACTAATTGCTTCTTGTCTTACATAAAACATATCCTCAATAAATTGTAAGCCTAAACACATGGTTTTTAATTAATTTAAATAATTCAGTGCTTCACAATTTCCTCTGTCTTTAGAATGGTGATGATGCGTTCTTTTTGTATTTTGCTTAAACTCTTCTGTTTGAGTTTTGTATATTTGCAGAATGTGACATTTCTTATAGATACATTTTTTTTTAAATTGTCATTAACCACTTACCCCTATGTTGTTCCAAACCCGTAAAAGCTTTGTTCATCTTCGGAACAACGCTTAAGATACTTTCAATAAAAACAGCTATCCCTGTAACAATCCCATAGACTGCCAAGTAAATAACAGTGGCAAGGTCCATAAAAGGTATGAAAGGCATCGTCAGAATACTCCATCTGCTATCAGACGTGCAATCTGGGTTATATGAAGCGACGGGAACACTTTTTGTAAGTGAAGAAAACGAAAATAATGACTTTATTCAACAATTCCTTTGTCAACAGTCTCCTCTGTGTCTTTCCATATCACCGTATGCTGTGTATGCTCTTCTGTATCATCCGTGCCACAAGGATGTGCGGTTTTCTTTCAAATCGAAGCTAAATTTAAGATTGTTGGGGATGTCGTGGCCTTATGGTTAGAGAGTGTGACTCCTAACTCTAAGGTTGTGGGTTCGAGTCTCGGGCCGGCAATACCACAACTGATGTGCCCTTGAGCAAGGCATCAAACCCCCAACTTCTCCCCGGGCGCCGCAGCATAAATGGCTGCACACTGCTCCGGGTGTGTGTTCACGGTGTGTGTGTGTGCACTTTGGATGGGTTAAATGCAGAGCACAAATTCTGAGTATGGGTCACCATACTTGGATATATGTCACGTCACTTTCACTAAATACTTGTAGAAACAGCGCATCCTTGTGGCGTGGATGATACAGAAGAGCATACACAGCATACGGTGACATGGTGAGACACAGAGGAGACTGTTGACAAAGGAATTGTTGAATAGTCGTTATTTTTGTTTTCTTCGCTTACAGAAAGTGTTCCTGTCGCTTCATATAACCCAGATTGCACGTCTGATGGAGTTTTCTGACGTGTCATTTGGGACACAACTAATGTGACTTTCATACTGACGTTATTCTTTGTTTCTACAGAAGTGGCGCTGAAGGTTCACCTGAGTGATGCTAGCACTCATCAACCTCTCGCTGGTGTCACCGTGGAGATCTTCACTAACCACATCACTGTTGCCTCGGATATCTCTGGTGCCGATGGCAATGCCTTTATCAGGTTCCCCTATCGCCTTGGCGACCTTCTTGTAGTGACGGCAACCAAGCGTGGCTACGTACCCAACTCCATTCCATGGCGACCAAGCAAGCTTCCTGGTAATGACCTCATATTGGATTATTAATTCTACATGCTCATTAACTCTGTTTTACATTTAGATTATCTTTCCTGTCATTAAACACTCACGTAAAGTTGATTTTAAAAACTGAAATAATTTAATAATACTGTTACCTATCTTTAACAAATCTCAAAATCAATATCAATTTTTCATGCTGTACATTATAATGTTGCGATGCCTGAATTCACTAGTAGCATATAAAACAATTGATTTTAGTTTTTTTTATTATTACAACTACAAGTAAACTGTTAGTGTTTTTTTAATTACATAAAAAAATCTAAATAGTAAAAATACTAAACTAAACAGTTTCTGAATTTTTTTTTTTAATGTGTCTTCAAGCCTTATTTCCTTTGCTTTGATAATTGTATTAATGGGATGGATTACTTCTACTGTAACTCTTGGAGAATGACACATCCTTTGGGTCAATTTATAGAGGATCTGGGACAGGAAATTAAAACTAGTGTTGAGCAGGAATGCAGAAAGCTGTTAGAAATAAATAGAGTGTTCCATTACATCTAATGAGATTAACCTACTAACCAGTCGCAGATGAAAGAAATTGTACCTAAATTCCTAAACACAGTACAATCGCGCAGATGTTTCAGGGTGCTGAGATTGTTTAGTAATACTTTGTGGAGTGAACAGAAGATAATTTTCAGTGGAGAGGTTTTGAGATGTTGTGGATACTGAGTGTGCAGGCTTGGTTGTGATTCATCTTCCTAATTATCAATTTGTTTGTGTGTGTGTGTGTGTGTGTGTTTTCAAGTCTTTTCATCTCTCAGTCTGGATCTGCTTCCTGAGAGGGCTGCTACTCTGATGGTGTACGATGACGTGGTGCAGATCGTCTCTGGATATCAAGGTAACAGTCACGTGTGCGTGTGTGTGTGTGTGTGTGTGTGTGTGTGTGTGTGGTTGTGTGTGTGTGTGTTAGAACAGGTCATTATGCTGCCTTTTGTTCTGTAAGTCTTGACATTGTGAACCTAACTCAGTTATGTTTTTAATCATTGTTATGGGTTGTGCACTTATAATGTTGCTCCCTCAAAGATGCAAAAAGACAGCCTCAAAAATATCAGTTTAATATTTATTTATTTGTTTTGGTTGTTTTTCTTTTTCATTTTATTTGTTTATGTCCAGCAAGAAATATAAAAAGTATTAAAAGTATTCTTAATTTTATGTGCTCTGTAATGTAACTCTGTAATGAATCTTTAATGGGGATGTACTTTTATTGTTCACACATGACAACACACACACACACACACACACACACACTGCTTCACTAGAGATTGAAAATAGTGTGTTAATGAACTACCTGTAATGTAGGAGAGAGTGAGGGTGTGTCTGGAGTCAACGGCCCGACAAATCCCTAATGTCGTGCGTGTGTGTGTGTGTGTGTGTGTGTGTGTGTGTGTGTGTTTGTACAGGTCAGCATGTTTTTAGTCATAACATTTTAAATATTCCATTTAACATGTTCATGTATTGTAACTTTATTGTGCCATGTAAACAAAAATTATTTTTAATCTGTATTTTGGGGGACACTTTTTAGATAATAAGAGTTTTAACTAAACCAAGTGTGATTTTTATATATGAAATAAATAAATAAATCACTACTAACAGTCACTACTGTTCAAAAACCTGGGGTCAGTAAAATTTTTAGTAATACTTTTATTCAGCACAGATTCATTAAATTAATTGAAGTGAAGGGTAAGATTTTTGCATTATAAAAAAAAAATCAGTTTCAAATATCAATATTTTTTTATTGACAGTAATGCATTGACAATAACAAGAAATGTTTCTTGAGCACCAAATCAGCATTTTAGAATGATTTCTGAAGGATCATGTGACACTGAAGACTGGAAGGTTGGCCATTTCTATAACACCAAAAAGGAGGGCACTTTACAGCATTCATGAAGCTAGGATAAAAAAAAGAAAAATCATCCTAAACCAGTGACAAACAAAATAAACTTTTCCATAAGGGATGACATTTCCCTTCTTAAATTGATTTCCAGGGATTATTTATTTATTTACCCTTTTTAAGGGCACATTTTCTAACCTTATTAAATGTGTCATATTTCATGTTAATTCACATTCAGTAAATGTAATTCGAAAAATAAGATGTGAGTGTGTGTGATACCATACTGAAATGAGAGGCTGTATACACACACAAACACACACACATAAAGCAAGAATGAGAAGAATTTGCTTTTCAAACCAATCTTTCACATTCCTACTTTTTCTGTGTCCCTGTTACCCACGTGCTCTTTTCTTACACTGTTTTGCTATACTCTCCTAGAAACCTCTTTCTTTTGCTAACCTGTCCCTCGTGTGTGTGTGTGTGTGTGTGTGTGTGTGTGTGTGTGTGTGTGTGTGTGTGTGTGTGTGTGTGTGTGTGTGTGAGATATGTCAGGAGAGAAACATGTTTATGGGTCTCCGGGGAACACTAACACTGCACTCTCACTCAGAGCGTCACCCCAATCCCATCCCCTAAAAACATTCAATCACCACACACTTACAACAAAAGCAGAGGACACTGACAGACTTCCAGAGCCTCAGACGCACACGTGCCACAGATCTGCTATTGTAATCCTCTGCTTGGGGACATTTATCACACACTGTCACCTAACGCTTAGAGGTGCCATCTCTGTCCACCAAAGCCTAAAAACACCTCTCATATTTCATTATAGGTGTGTGTGGTGTGCATAAAAAGCAGAGACAGAGAATCCAATAATGTTTTTCATGGTGATCAGTAA
Organism: Cyprinus carpio; assembly: GCF_018340385.1. Classification (NCBI taxonomy): domain Eukaryota; kingdom Metazoa; phylum Chordata; class Actinopteri; order Cypriniformes; family Cyprinidae; genus Cyprinus; species Cyprinus carpio. The sequence goes on from NC_056587.1 coordinate 11,420,196, forward strand.
TGGATAAATGAAAGATAATAAATTCTACTATATAGTATTTTGTCTTAATAAATGAAAAATAAAGCACTAAACAACGCTAAAATTTAGTAATCATAATATTATAATGTACAGTATGAAATATGAATATTATGGATATTCATTTTGAGATTTGCTGAAGATTACATTTAATGTTGTTACTAAATTATTGCAGTTTTTAAAATCAACTTTCAGTGAGTGTTACATTGTAGCAAAGGTAAACCAAATGTGATACTGCAAAATTAAATATCAGTATCAGCTGTTATTGTGTAAATGTTTACAAATCTGATATCAGCTAATAGTATTTTACTGGTACTTTTTTTATTTTTAAGAAAAAACTTTTTTATATTCAGAAAGGATGCATTATATTGTGACAGTAAAACTTATAATGTTAGAAAAGATTTCTATTTAAAAAAAAAAAAATCAGTTTGAACTTTTTATTATAACTTTTATAGCTTTCTATTCCTCAAAGATTAGTGGAAAAAAAGTTTCCATAACCGTTTCCACAAAAATATTAAACCTGGATAACGATGAGAAATGTTTCTTAAGCACCTGTGATGCAGCTTTTCCATCACAGCAATACATTTAGAATATATTCAAATTTTAAACCATAAACTAATTTACTGATCACAAACTATTTGAACTGTAGTGTATTGTGAACCCTTAGTACTGAGGGTCTTTATGTTAGTTTAGTGGGGTACTAAGGACCATGTGGGCTATAGCTTAGTCTCATGTCTATGGTATGTGAGATCTGCCACAATGGAAATATAATGACATCATCTCTCTCAAGAGACACACGCTGAAATACCAGCACTCCATCAGCTACTGATCCTTTCCATTTGGAAGGAGAGAGAAAGAGATGAAAGCATGGAGCTGCATGTTATGTCATGGATGGCAAAACATTAACCTAATGTCTGCTAATATCTGCCATCTTTTTTGTTGTGTGTGTGTGTGTGTGTGTGTGTGTGTGTGTGTGTGTGTGTGTGTGTGTGTGTGTGTGTGTGTGTGTGTGTGTGTGTGTGTGTGTGTGTGTGTGTGTGGTTGCGTTTACATCTGTAGGTTCAAAGCTGCAGCCATGGGTGCAGTTCCAGAGAAGAGCCTTGAGTCTTCCTTCTAATGCAACCTACACCAACCTGACTGCCTTCTTAACTGTGAGCAGTTCAACACAAGACACGCAGTACTTCCCCTACCTTCAGGGACTTCATCCCAATTACACAGGTAACACATGAGAGAGCTGAGGACTATAGGGATGACATGACACATAATTTTAGTAGTCATTACTAGTAAAAATCAACAGCAGTGATTTTCATGATATGTAATGTTATGATGTTTTGTATGTGGGTCTGTATACTAATTAATTGATTGTGAGATTGAGGTATTGAGGCAGATATTTAAAAATCAAAAAAAGTAATGCTATTTTTTTCTTATTGGAATCGTAAAGTTATTTTCACTCTGAATTGATCAGTACTGCCTTCAGAATAACAGCTTTTTAAGAGAAACATGAGTTTGCAGTAAAATTAATGAAACGTTCTTCAGCTCTGAATAAGTTTGCAGTAAAATTAAACAAACTTATATTCAACAGTAACAAAATACAAACATGAGTTTGCAGTAAAATTAATGAAACTTATTTTCTGCTATGGATGGTAATTATAATGGACAGCTTATTTCTGTCTGATACTGTTTTAAATAGCTTATTATCAATATTTAACAAAGGTCACCTAGTAACATCAAGTGTGGATCCAACAATGTATTAAAATATTTTCCCATACAGAAGTAAAAATAAATGTCCTGAAGAATGATGTGACTAAAGATTGTAGAAATGGCTGCTGAAAATTAATCTTTGCCATCACAGGAATAAATTACAATTTAAACTATATTAAAATAGAAAACAGTTATTTTAGATTGCAATAATGTTTCACAGTGTTACTGTTTCTGCTATATTTTTAATCAAATAACTGCAGCCTTGGTCAGCGTAAAAGAGGCTTCTTTCAAAAACATCAAGAAATCTTACCCCCCACCCAAAACATTCAACACTAGTGTCTATAATATATTCTTTATTTAATCTTTTATGCATACTCTGTTTACTTTTCCTTCTCATAGGCAGTGATCGGAAGTTTGAGTTGACTCCTGTAGCTGCTATAAGTGTCCATCTTTTGGGAAGCGATGGGGCGGAGCTTCATGTCAGCGAGCCAATCAGTGTGAGCATCCCTCTTCCTGCAAACAGTGGCTTGAAAGAGAATGATCACATCCCTGCCTGGAGGTTTGACCCTAATCTGGGTGAGTTTATAACACATTCATCTTATAGTAGATATCCAAGCATTCCTGTTTAGAGCATGTGAAGGTAAATCACATGAACTGTTACTAACAAATCACATCTAAGGGGTTATGCAATGAATTGTTACGCCAAAGGTGCTGAAGGTGTTTCTTGCCCGAGGTGAGTTTACTGTGTGTTTGTATGTGAGGTTGTGATCTCTTCAAAGCCTTCAGATTTCCTGTCTTCCTGGTTTCTGAGGTGAATAAGTCTAAAGGAAGTGTTCAAACCTGAGCTGGGTGGGAATGATGTCGGACTGTTTTTGAATCTTTCTGAAGGTATTTTAATGGAAAGATGTTCCTCAGGTCAAAAACTCAGAAACTGAATTTAGACACATTGCCCAACTCTCTCACACATACAGATCTTTTTTCTTTCTTTCTCACAAAACAAAAATCTTTGCTTTTAAAGTAGGATCACCATAAAAAACTTGCATTGCCAAATAAAGAGACATCCTGTTAAAGTTGCTGTTTGCTGTGATTTTTTTTGTAAGATTATACAGATTTCCATGATGAAAAGGGAAATTGTTTTGTATGCAAATATTCAGTCAAATAATGGACAAACACAATAAATCTCTTCCAAATCAAATCCAAGTCACAAGGTGTTTTCACACTGTGGCTTTCATTTCTAATTCCAGACTGAGGTGGAATTCACAGGATCTTGTGCCAAAGGGGTTTGAATTTTTAAAAAATAAATCATAAATGTATTGCTTTAAAAATGTTACATTAGTGAACATGGATTTTCATTATCAACCAAGTTGCTTTGCATTAGATGTGGATGACAAGAGACGCTGCATTTCTCTTATACTGAATAATCTGGAGTCACTTTTCTGTTGTTTTGAAGGCTTGGTGTATCTGCAAGTGACACTGGAACAGTCATCTCTTGATGCTTTATTTGTCTGGAGCGCTGGGTCTCTGAGAGCATACACAGAATTTAGACTTATAAAAAATTATCATGAAAATAAACATTTAACCTGTACATGTCTGTGGCTTTAAAGCAGAGGTTTAAAGCTATACTCAGAGTTCTCTGGCGGTTAATGCTGACTGTTGACCGCTGGTGTAATTTATGATGCGTTCAACAAATCTGGAGGCTTTGCTGCAGAAGCCTGAGATTCACTTCAGCACACTCACACTCCCGCAGCAGGATGGAAGAATCCAGTGTTGTGTGCGAGAGGCAGGAAGACGGGCAGTGATGATGATGGATCAAAATATGTGCACAGAGGATCTTCAGTGAGTTCTTCCACTCTGTAAGCTCTGATATGTTTTTAATGTCTATTCGGCTGGTAATTAATTTCATATTATTGCTGATAACCAATAAACATTTGATAATAAAATGAATATTATTTATATTATCTGAAAAATAGTCTAAAAATTTAAATCTATTTATTTTTAATGCCAAAAGTGAATTGAAGCCTCACAACATAATATATAGTATGAAAAACTGATATTTGAGATTTGCTAAAAAATTACATTTAGAAGTGCTATTAAATTATTAGTGATTAAGTGAGCATTAAATGATGGAAATTGTTGTCTAGATGTAAAAATAGGGGAAATGAGCATGCAGTGAATGAATATATGTCTGAATCTAATTCAGATAGTGAAAAGGGACAGGAGAGAGACAGAATGTAGTATAAAGTACTCAGAGAAAACGCTTTCAGAATTCATAAGTTCAGGCCTCTTCTCTTGACTGCTCTGTTATCACTGTTGTATCCTAGCAGCCGCTCATAAACAGAGCAGAGAATGAGGTTGAAAACAGTGGCTGGCACTAACTCGATTTCCTCTCTTAGGGCACAGAGATGTAAGCTGCTTTGTTGTCTGCAGTGATACGGGGATAAAGACTAGACTGAAAAGCCCCTGACATCACGCAGCATTTAATTACACTGTTCCTCCCAGTTTTTTATTATTTTTTTTATAATTAGAGCACCACAATGAAAATTTGCTCTGCAGCATAGTAAACAAACAAAGTCACCTGGTTTCATATTTGTGTCTGTTAGCTGCTTTTAAATGCTCACATTTAACACATTATGCTCACTGTCTCTGAATCCAGTGTAATTATTGTTTGTATGCACGCCTACATGTACATATACATGTAAGTGTGTGTGTGTGTGTGTGTGTGTGTGTGTGTGTGTGTGTGTGTGTGTGTGTGTGTGTGTGTGTGTGTGTGTGTGTGTGTGTGTAAAATATGTATAAATGTATCTATGTGTGCTGTAAAATTCAGCATTCCCATAACAGGAATAAATTACATTATAAATACATGAAAACAGAAAACAGTTATATGGAATTGTAATATTTCACAATATTTCTGTTTTTAATGTATATTTGATCAAATAAATGCATAAGAGACTCCATTCAAACTAATTAAAAACAATAGTGTATGCACATTTAAATATATAAATGTATGCAAATATAATGCTATATAGTGATCTGCTACTCTATGCTGGATGTTTTGCGGTTAACTCAATGCAATGGATACTGAATCAATGGCAATTCATTAGTGTAAATACACTGTGAAATGTCAGCTGGCAGACACCTTATGTAATGTTGAGCACAAAGCAGTTCAAACAAAACTTTCTTTGCTTGCCAGATTGATATATTACAGAGTTCTGCATGTGACTGTTGTTAAGAGTGTGGGAAGATGTCCAGTGATATTCCTGTGCGCAAACACTGATGTGTGGATGGAGATAATTGTGTGTGAACAATGCAGAATCATTCTTTAGGCTCTCTTATGTATGTGCACAATAGCATTTTGCTCAGTACACTGTGTTTGTGAACTGTGTATTCACCAATGCGGTGTGTATGATTGCTTATCTGGTACAGATCAGATCAATAGAAGCTCTGGTGCTTATGGAGAAAAAGAATAAATACTTACAACCATGCACCAACAAATGATGAATTCCCTCTCATTATGGTTGTTTACACTACAGCAGAAAAACATTATATTGTTCTTCCTTACCTAAATTTTTTTTTTCTTTCCTCTGTCTTCATTATTTAGTCCTCCATAATCCTTCCACTGCCACCAAGTGGCAACAAATGACCCCATCCTCAAATGTGTACCAATTTACATATCCGCTTGGTAAATTGAACATGTGCATTCATTTCACAGGGGGAATGCAGTTAAGACTCTTGGAAATATGGAAATACTTGAATTTGAATCATGAATCTTATTTGAAATGGGAATGCATGAGAACCCAGATTCAGATCCTGATAGAAGCACTTCCTGTGGTTTGTGTGGTGTGTGCTGGCATAGCTTTAATCCCCTTCGGACCTCAGAAACAATTGGCAAAGCATCTAGGCAGAATAATGCAGTAGAAAGTCTAATGAATGCACTGTACATGATCGATAGAGAAACCTGAAAGGATGACAGTACAGTGTAAGTGTTTTGAGTGTTATCTGCACTGCCTGGTCACAACACTTAACTCAAACCACCTGCTGACGCAGATGTCCTAAAGATTGAGGTTTATATTCCCTTTGTGATTAATTAAATGACTGTATTTTGTTGTACTTTAGTTGTGATATTGTATTTAAAATATTTATTTTAGAAATATAAAATGAAATATTTTAGAAGTATTAAATATGTTGTTTTATATGTGCATTTTGTGTGTCTGTGCAGGGGCCTGGTTGAAGAGCAGTCTGGGATACGTCCAGAGAGAGGGGAAGCAGTTAACTCTTACATATATTGCCCCTCAGCTTGGCTATTGGGTCGCAGCCATGTCTCCCATAAACACAGGTTACACTCATTCATTTCTGGACATTTTTCTGTTTTTCAATTTTGTTTAGATGACTCTGCATTCTTTGACCCTTTTATAAGGCCATTAATGGAGAGAGGAGCCCGATGGGCAAACATACAAGTGCTTTGTGGTAGACTGAGTTATTGACTTCTGTAGTTGTTTGCACATTCGCTGTGCTATTCATATCCACCAGCTGAGAGAATAATGTCATTATGTGGGTTGATTGCAGTTTGGCATGAAAATAATGTTTCAAGGAAATCTCTCCTGTTGAAAATAGTTATCGATGGATACTGTAAAGTGGAGGTCAGTGTGAAGTGAATAGGATGGATGGATTCCTCTATGCTGAACACCAAGTATGTATGTTTTGTTGTAGGTCCAGTGGTGGCGAAGGACATTAGCACTTATCACACAGTCTTCCTGCTGGCCATACTAGGAGGCATGGCACTGATACTGCTCTTCCTGCTCTGTCTGCTGCTCTACTATTGCAGGCGTGTCTTTTTTTGTCCGAAGAAGCATAATGTCTATTAAAAAATGTGTGCATTTACTGCTAAAATGTAGCATATAGTAACATATAGACAGATGCATCATCTGATACGTTAATTTAAGTTAAATTTAAGTTTTTCCCTAGTATTTATGAGAGCATGTTTCTGTGATTTCAGGAGGAAGTGTGCCCGCTTGCGCCCTGCCCACAGGAAGTTCACTCTATCCTCAGCTTTAGATGCCTCTAAACGAGACCAGGCTACTTCCATGTCACACCTGAACCTCATCAGTGAGACTCACTTAGACCACAATGGGACAGAGCCGGACATGCACACACCTATGCTCAAACCCACCCCCTACGACTCCTCCACCAATGAGCTTGAAGCTTCGCACGGCGAGCTCAATAGCCGAGGATCTAACCACTACAAACTCTCAGTAGAGAGATTTCCCCTCAAATCGGTTTGTTCAAACAATCCTTCCGAGGGTTATGATTCCCCGGCGGGACGTGGGGAGTACCGGCGGAGCTATACATCCATCACGGCTTCATCCATCCATCCCCTCCACATGTCCATCTCGTCCTCGTCCCCCCATCCATTGCTTCACACCACCTCTGCAGGACATAAATCAGGCTTGCGCGATAACCGTCTCTCTCCTGTTTTAGCCACATCCACAAGTCCTGCTGGATCCCCAGTGCGGGAGCAAGGAATCGAGCGGAGGCCAGCCGACTACATGCTCTCCCGCTCAGTAGATCATCTGGAGCGTCCCGCCCCGCTTCCCCGACCTGGAGCCCTGCTCTGCTGCACCTCCGAATTGCAAGTCAACCAAGGGGAAGAGACCTACCGCAAGGCTCGTCCCACCCTCGTCATCCCTGCCCACTACATGCGACTTCCAGGGACACACCCTCTGTCGGGCCAAGCGCTTCTTCTGCAGTCGGATGAACAGAGCGAATTGGAAAGCATTCAGGCAGAACTCAGTGCGTGTCATCAGCCCCAAGGCCAAGTCTTGCAACCGTGGGGCAAAGAAGAGCAGGAAGGGGGGACGCAAGGGACGGGGGATGACCGAGGTGGAGGAGTTGAGGAGTGGACATTGCAGACGGCCGCTCTTCCCGCTGATCTCTCCATCCCCAACTCGCTCAGTCAAACAGGCCTGGATGTGGTGCAGATGAATGGAGAAGATCAGCTTCTGGCTGAAAAGACTTTGATGGCGCTCAGGGGTGGAAAGCCGCTCCCCCATCCCAGAGCTTGGTTCGTGTCACTGGACGGCCGCTCCAATGCCCACATCCGCCATTCGTACATCGACTTGCAGAGGGCAGGATGCAACAGCAGTTGTGTCGGAAGCAACGACGCCAGTCTAGACTCTGGGGTTGATATGAGTGACATCACACCGGGCCGGCGTTTTCGTGAAAAAATCAGGGGTAAAACTGAAGTTGGAGCTCAGTCTGCAGTGCCTGTGGTCGAATATACACCACTAGTGATTGTAGAGGACTCAAATGCTAATGCAGAGAACAGCGGTAGCCCAACACCAGTCTGCAGCCCCGAAGAACACTCTCTAGGGGGTTTATTACAGGAAACAGAGAGAGAAGAGGAAGACGAAGGGACTTTGTCTCCACCGTCGCCTCTACCTGAGCTTCCTTCTCCACCTCTTCTCCCTGAGCCTGTGGTTGAAATGGCGGAGGAGACGGGGACAGATAGTGATGTTTTCAGGACTGAGGAGACTCAAATGCACATGAGCAGCCGGCCAGATAACCTGCTTGTCCCTGATGATGGTGGTGAAGACGAGAATAAGAAGAGTCCGTGGCAAAAACGAGAGGAGCGACCACTACTGGCCTTTAACCTAAAATAGCACGTCTTTTAAAAGGATAGTTCATCAAAAAAAAATTAAAATTCTGTCATCATTTACTCATGTCGTTCCATACCTGAATGGCTTTGTTCTGTAGGACACAATTGAAAATGTCTTTTTGTCCATACAGTCAAAAACAAGATTTGGACCCCATTGACTTTCATTGTATGGACAGAACAGTTGAAGCATTCTTCAAAATATTGTACTTTCTCTTGGAGAACATAGACGTCATAGAGGTTTGGAATGCCATGAGGGCGAGTAAATGCTGACAGAAGTCTCATTTTTAGGTGAACTGTCCCTTTAAGTGCTTCCCTCATGGTCTTTAGCTTGACTTTTGAATGGAGTTGCCTTATGAGCGCAGGTCTGTGCGTGGCTGTTTGCCTGTGGCAATGAAAGCCAAGAAAGCCTTAGCACAAATAAATATTGGAGCAGCTCTGCCTCAGAACTGTACGAGGAAGAAAAGACTGAAGTTTTCAAGAAAAAACACACGATTAAATACCAATCTAATGCACATCTGCTATGGCTTTGCTGACATACACTTTGAGCAAAAATATTGCAAGCCATTGTATTGAAGGTGAAATGTTGTTTAAGCTTTATGAGATGCTGCTGTTTTTGAGCAATATGACATCTAGTGGCAACACGTGTACACTGCAACTACACCACTAAGTGTTTCCCAGCACTTATTTTTGAACATTTTATGGGATGACTAGAGGAATGTCTTCCTCATCTTAATGGGTTAAAAAACACATAAAGCCACTATAATGGGATCACCAGTCTAAATCTCACCCGTTTTCAGTTTTATTAGTATAATGAATGCACCATTTGTTCTGGTTAATCAGTTATTTTGGCTGTGTTGAGCACAGATTTTCAAATGTGCGTTTCTTCAACCTTAGGATTACAGTAGGACTTTTGCCAACATTGCTGGTCAGCTTCAAAGCAGCAGACCCACCTGTTAAAGAAAGAAAAAACACTATGCATTGCTTTAAACTGAAGGATCATGCAGCTTTATATGCCTATTTTTTTTTATTTTAACCACTGTCTATTAATTTTGTTGTTTTGTTTTATTATTATTTTGGTTTGAACTTGCCTTAGCTTGTGAGTGAAGTAAACAGCACATTCAGACGAGGGCTGGATGCAACTGCACTCACTCACATAAACAGCCACCAGCTTTTCTTTCCCAAACTGTCATGTTTTTTTGTCTTAAGTGCCTTTCTAATGCTAATTTATATCCATCATTAGATTTAATTTTCCTCTCCTCTACTATCATTTTGTGTCATATAATTTGATGTTTTTCACAATATGTTGACTCCATGTGGCATTACACTCTCCTTTGATCTCATTGTATGTGTGTGAGTGTTTTAATTGTTGTATCTGGATATACAGTGGGCTCCAAACATCTGACACCACACTGAAAATCTGGGATTTAGAATCTATTTTAACCCTTTTAAAATGTTGATGCTTGAAACAATAGTTTTTGAAACATTTGTATATGCAACTCAAGTGCTGATGTCATTGAAGCAGAAAAGAGGACATAGCATTTTTTTCATTATTGAAAGTATTTGTCATAGAAAAATAGCATCCTTTATCCTTATTTTTTTATTTTAATTTTAAAAATACGTTTTACAATCATTCAATCATGGTATTCTCAGACTTTTGAAACCTCCTGTGTATTCCATGTATCTTATGACTCTGGTCTATTCTTTTGCCTTGTTTGTATATGTACATATTCATTCACCCAGTTGTTTATGCTCGTGTGAGTGTGTGTTGCTTGGTGGAGCTGTGTGTCTGCTGAGGACATACTATGCAGGGTGTGTAGGTACTGATGTAGGACTGAGAGTGATGTATCATTATTTGAAAGCTGTTGAAAGTCTGACTTGTTACCAGGGTAACCACTTTGTAAGAAACCTTGTGTCATTCGGCTCTTCAGCAATCTACTTTGAATGTCTGGACTGGTTGCTTGTATTATAATTCAGGCCTATTATCCAATAAAGCCAAAAAATAAATAAAAACTGATCAACACTAGTTGAATATTATTTTTTTAAACATAGCCAATGCAAATCATAAACACAAGAATTATTAGGATCACTTTATGATGAATCAGATGTGACAGATCTCGGACTGACTACACTGGATGACATTAAAGATGGTATAAAAATTACTTGACTTGCAGTAACCAGTCATATTATTTAATATTATATATTATAATATATTATTTAGGGGAAGTCATGGCCTAATGGTTAGAGAGTTTGACTCCTAACCCTAAGGTTGTGGGTTTGAGTCTCGGGCCAGCAATACCACAGCTGAGGTGCCCTTGAGCAAGGCACCGAACCCCCAACTGCTCCCTGGTAGCCGCAGCATAAATGGCTGCCCACTGCTCCGGGTGTGTGTTCACTGCTGTGTGTGTGCACTTTGGATGGGTTAAATGCCGAGCACGAATTCTGAGTGTGGGTCACCGTACTTGGCTGTATTTAATATTTAAATGGGGTAAAAAGCACTGAAGGTTTAGAGTGATTGGACTTGTTCAGGTAAGGATGTTTATAACCAAGCTTAACATATACTAATAGATACTCAATTTAATCTACACTTTTAGGGCTATGAATCAAGGGTTGACCGATATCTTACACCAATCCAAGACCGTGAGAAGAGTTTTATATTACACCGTACAAAATGAGCTAATTGGAATATGTCTGATTGAAACAAACATTGTCTGTCCTCCCTTTTACCATCTGGGAAACTTGAAAAGCTTCCAGGCAAAAACCACCTGGTTATGGAGCAGCTTCTACCCACAAGTTGTTAAACAACGCGGTCATTGCAAAGCACTTCTCGTATACAAAACAGCTGCTACTATTTATACCTACCATCGCTACTGCTGAGTTAAATATTTCTTTACTCATTAACAGCACACAGTTTTCAAATTGTGTATTTAATTACTTTATATTCTGATTACAAGCTGTGGTTTTACTTAGCTATTGTATTTTTTTTATTTTTATTTTTTTATTATGTAATACATTACATTGTGAACAAATACATACTGCTGTAATTGTGATATTACACATTGTGTTAAAGTTTACTTTATGTTAGGGTAAACCAGACTACAACTTAAGAAACATTATTATCATATAATTTTACAATTAAACAATACAATGTTAATAAAACATTTTTTAATAATAATTAATTGTAAATAATTTTTTAATAAAAGTTTTTTTAATACAATCAAGCAAATATTTGCATTTAATCTACATATATATGGTTTGTTTTTGGGTTTTGTTTGTTTTTTTCACCTTGGCCTGTGTCTCCATTTACACTCTCAATGGCTATTAGGGGCAATAATCGCTAGACGGTGCTGTTTTCCGTGGTTTTTATTGAGTGGTTTTGTCGTGAGGATTTGCAGCAGATTCATTCATGATGGCGGAGGACAGCGAGTCCGCGGCCAGCCAGCAGAGCCTGGAGCTGGACGACCAGGACACCTGCGGCATCGACGGAGACAACGAGGAGGAAAATGAGCACATGCAGGGGTGAGCAGGCGCTAAAGAGCTGCTGTTTGCGCGAGGATTAGCCGCGGCATCCCGTCGCCGTGTAACTGCTCCAGAGATGTAAACAAGCGGTTAGCTTAGCAACCAGGTAACCAGGAGGAGAATTAGTGTATTTTAAACGAGTCGGCTGATGTAATAGCTCGTTAATTGCATGATGGATATATAGCGGTATATATAGACATTTTAAAACAGCCAAAATAAGTATCGATATTTACTTTATATGGCGTTGGAATCGTGGTTAGCTGTAGCTAGCTCGACAGTAATGTTCAAGGATTTCTTTGAACTCAGCAGTCAGACAAGTCCTCCAGGCTCTTCTCTGCTATATTTCTGAACGTATTAGTCTGCTTGGTTTTGCAGTTGTTGTTCATATTTACATGAGGAGAGTGGAAAGCGCCCGCCTGGTTACATTAGTTTGTCTTCATCGTCTCTGAACAATTCAAACACGCTTGATCCTCTTCAAGAGCCGAGCGAGCAGCATTGCAGTCGAGCATCTTTGTCAGCTCGAGGACAGAAGATGATGATTGTCTGTTGTTGTCAGGCAGACTTGCATCCATCAGGAAGCCCCATAAAGTTTGACCTGCTTCCATGCAGAGATTGACACTTGTTTTAATGGTATTTCCTCTGGCAGTCACCCTCCAGGGTATTGCTATAGCAGTAATCCACTGACACTTTCACCTGTCATGCTTGTCTTTGAATCTCATAAACAGGTCTTTGCTTTGACAGTAAAGGTATATCTGGTATTTGAACGGTGTTGTGGTTTTGTTAAAGTCCTGGGGGTGATCTTGGTGCAAAGAAAAAAAAGAAGAAACAAAAGAGAAAGAAGGAGAAGCCAAGCTCAGGAGGAGCCAAGTCTGACTCTGCCTCTGATTCTCAGGAGATAAAGGTTTCTGCTTTGAGTAGTGTTATAAAACAGGTTTTGTTAAAAAGAGAAAGAGGCTGATTTCCCTCTGTTCCTGTCCCAGAACCCTGCCATTCCAATGCAGAAACTGCAGGACATTCAGAGAGCTATGGAGCTCCTGTCCACCTGTCAAGGTCCAGCCAAAAACATAGACGAGGCCACAAAGCACAAGTACCAGTTCTGGGACACTCAACCCGTGCCCAAACTCAGTAAGTCATACGTAAACTCTGCATGTGTTCGATTGCAGCATTACAGATGTAAGCAACTTGGCACATCCTTGGCAAATCAGTAAGAATCTAACAATAATCCTTAAACAGTGTCATATTCAATGAGCCAGTCAACTTATGGTTGATTCAGAAAACACAATCTCAGCATCATGAATGAAAGCACAAGCATACAGAGCTCCCTCTGTTTCTTTGCAGATGAGGTGGTGACAACTCATGGGCCAATTGAGCCGGATAAAGAAAATATTAGACAAGAGCCATATTCCCTCCCACAGGGCTTTATGTGGGACACACTGGACCTCAGCAATGCTGAAGTGGTATGTGTATGTGTGACAAAATGTTTATACTGTACTTGATATTCATTGAGATATAAAAACATTTTTTTTTCTTTTGTAGCTTAAGGAGTTATACACTTTGCTGAATGAAAATTATGTTGAGGATGATGACAACATGTTTAGATTTGACTATTCTCCTAACTTTCTGAAATGGTAAGTGAGTGATTAATGGCTATTAAGATGATATCTGTAATTTAGTGCAATGCACCGCATGCAGGGTGAGATGTGTGACAGTTCTTTCGCTGTCTTTCACTGTTAGGGCGTTACGTCCCCCGGGTTGGCTGCCCCAGTGGCACTGTGGTGTCAGGGTCTCATCCAATAAGAAGCTGGTTGGGTTCATCAGTGCCATTCCTGCTGACATCCATATCTATGACACGTGAGTATGAAGTCACATCACGTCAATGCCTGCGCCTGAAACTACAGAATCCTGAAACTCTTGAGCAGTTTTTACCAATTCTGTTTGTACATTTTGAGAATTGTTAATTGTTCCAGTCCTAATTCTCTTTCCATCCAAAGGTTGAAGAGGATGGTGGAGATTAACTTCCTGTGCGTGCATAAAAAATTGCGCTCAAAGCGTGTCGCTCCAGTACTAATCCGAGAGATCACACGGCGGGTCAATTTAGAGGGAATTTTCCAGGCTGTATACACTGCTGGTGTAGTGCTGCCCAAACCCGTTTCTACATGCAGGTACTAAATCTAACTTGATTGCTGCAACAGTAAATCATCACTTGGTTATTAACTCTCATTTGGGTTATTAGATGCTAATTTGAAGCATTTTGGTGAGATCGAACCTGTTATCTGTATCTTTACAGATACTGGCATCGCTCTCTAAACCCCAGGAAGCTTGTGGAGGTTAAGTTTTCCCATCTCAGCAGAAATATGACACTACAACGGACAATGAAGCTCTACAGATTACCTGATGTAAGCCTTTCTGTAACTTCAAAAATAAACATTCTTCAAAAACAACACACTTAAAGGAATAGTGCATCTGGAATTTAACATTATTTGTGTAGATTGACTCGTTTATTTATTTTTTCCTTTGTTTTTTTAATTTTGTTTCTTTTTTGGTTCCTTTTAAATTTTATACTGTGGTTTTGTTCTGCATTTCTCATTAGAGCACTCGTACTCCTGGTTTGAGGCCGATGGGAGATGGGGATGTGAAGCAGGTGACAGCATTGCTGCAGAAACAGCTGAGCCAGTTCCACCTGCGGCCTGTCATGGGGGAAGAGGAAGTGAAGCACTGGTTCCTACCACAGGAGAACATCATTGACACTTATGTAGTCGAGGTACGCATAGCGACATGCATCTACAAATGTGCTGATCATATTTTTTATCAAGATTATCTTCATATTCTTATTCACTTATTGTGCTTCCTTGTAGGCTCTGGTGGGATGCTAACGGACTTCATCAGTTTCTACACCCTGCCATCCACAGTGATGCATCATCCACTCCACAAAAACCTAAAGGCTGCTTATTCCTTTTACAACGTCCACACAGAGACGCCGCTCATAGACCTGATGAATGATGCTCTCATTCTAGCCAAACAGGTATAACTGGTACAATACACAATTGAGCTTCTTAACCCAAGACTATTACTAATGATTTGTTGACTATAGTCTAATTTCTGATTTGATATGGTCTTCATGTATTGTAATTCATATTCCCTCTTTTTTGGGGGATGTTTCGGGACATCAGAAAGGTTTTGATGTTTTCAATGCGCTGGATCTAATGGACAATAAGACTTTCTTGGAAAAGCTCAAGTTTGGGATTGGTGATGGTAACCTGCAGTATTATCTGTACAACTGGAAATGCCCTCCCATGGACCCAGAGAAAGTAAGATTCTATTTGTATTTATTTTTTATCTTTTATATCCCAGCTTTGATGCTACTTACCCTCTTTCCACAAAAGCAAAACTATATGATGCTTTATTAACAAGGTTCTGGAGGAGCGCGTCTGATACTTAGCCTAATCAACACCGGTGAAGCATATCAAGTTAATCAACACCATAGTATAAATACAGCTGACTCACCTCTATCCATTGACGGTTTATCAGCATCCCTCCTCCACCCCATCTCCTCACTTCAAGTTAATTTTACAATTATACAGGGAGGGGGGTACTCTAGGTTCGGGCCATTCCCGAGCTCGGAGCCCTTCCCCGGACAGCACGGCAAATACGCATTATCACACTTCAGCTAATTATATGCAAGTGTGAACTCGTGAAGTATGTATATATGTTTTTTGGTTACAATTGTTTACTTTATTAAATCATTTAAAGCATAGTTTAAAGTAGCAATGGGCTTTGATAGTTAAATGCTTGTTAAAGAAACATTTACATGTTTCTCCAAACCCTGTTCTGGAGGGCCGGTGTCCTGCAAAGTTTAGCTCCAACTTGCCTCAACACACCTGCCTGGAAGTTTCTAGTATGACTAGTAAGACCTTGATAAGCTGGTTCAGGTGTGTTTAATTAGGGTTGGATGTTGCATACATGATGATAATCAGTCATTACCAGTTACAATATTAAAGTGTGTTTTAATTCACTTCTCCATTCTCCCCAGGTTGGCCTTGTTTTACAGTAACTGGCTGCTTCATGTTGGATGCTGACAGATTGAGAGGTCCATCTCAAATTCTCTGACTTGGATGTAGTCAATATAAAGAGGAAAAACTGACATCCATTCAAAGTGAATGAGTTATGTTGTGCAGCTCTCTTAGGTCTTGTTCCAGTTATTGACGGGTCTCCCCTCCTTTCTTTTCGTCTTTGACTCTCTCTCTCTCCGAGAATGTGAGAAACATTTATCAAGGTCAAACACATAGTGTTGTTTATTTTCCTTAACATGCACTCTGTATCCTCTCACAGAACATGTTTAATCCCATTGTTTTTGTCTTTTTGTTTGTTTGTTTTGTATTATGAAGGAGTGTTGATACATTTGTGTGAATTAGCAAGCTGTACATTTAATGCCAGTTATTTATTACGTGTTGTGAGGTTTACAACGGAACATGAACGGGGGTCGAATTCCAAAGTCTTTTCTATGGAGCTGCCTTTAAAGTCATATACCGTTTAGAGTTCCTGCTGTCTGTGCGAGGGGAGGGAGGGAGGGGGAGCGTAAATGGTTAAATGTGTGGAAGAATGTAATGCATTTTGAAGCACAACATCAACTTGTTTATAAAAGGGCCAGATTGCTCTGAGGTGCATTTTTAAGAATAATATGTTTATTTAGGTTTTGTGTGTCCAAAAGAAACATTTAGAATTTTGAATGTAAATTAGTTTACCTTTTGTTTCATGAAGACATGATTATCTCACCTTAATGGTTTCTTTTTCCCACCCGTTTCTGTTCTTTACCATTTAGTGTTTTTAAATTATTATAATTTTAGTAAAGCAATTCTGATATTTAGAATTGTATTTAAGTTACATGTTCCATTTTATTCTTGATTTTCTTTATTCTGTCAGTATTATTTCCAGTCAAACCATAACCTCATTCAAGTGGTGCATTTGCGATCAAGCCCTGGGAATTTTGCTATACTTAAGCACAAGGAGAGTTAAACAATCGTGTGCATTGTCATTTTGATATAAGCATTTTTCCTAATGCTTTTGGTGATGCGGTCAGGAAAGCTTGTTCAGTTACAATCACTGGTGAGGCATAATGAAATGTGAACAACGTTATTACAGCAGAAGCTGATTTTGTGTTAATACAGCTTATCTTGTCATGGTTTGCTTTAATGTATCTGAATCTACAATATGCTTTTAAATAAGCGCACGTCCAGACATGCTTAAAAAGAAAGGTACTCCTCTCAAAGTTCCACATTTCAACTGGTGGTTTCATTCAATAACGTCCAGGGCACTTTTGCGAATGTCAGTTTGCGTGTTTTTTTCTAAGGCTTGCTGTATGAAATGAGCATGAAACTTTTTTTTTTTTTTCAAATCTGTATGGTTTAAGAACTTATGGGTTATGGTTAGAACACCTGAAGTACTTGCCTTATTTCAGAGAGGTTGTTTTTTTAAAAGTCAAATTGTGTAGTTTTAAATGATCAGCTTTCTCTTTCTCAAGACAGTATTTTTATTGAACTCCACTGCAGGTTGGAACTGATGGGAATAAGTACCAGCACCATATGTCAAACATGACAGAGTCCGCCCAAATATCTGATTGTCAAAAATATACATCCAAGGTATACCAGCATGGATATTTGACTGAATAAAAGCATCCAAGATACAAAACATAATTCCTCTCGGTCCTTTTCCTCTTCATGTCCATCAGATTAACCTATGAAAATACTAAACAATACACACATCTGTCCAAACACACTATATAGTAACCTGCATTCATAGAACACATGTTAAACACTTGATAAGCACTTTTGCTTTCCTTTCTTTTTGGGTTTTTTGATTTTCGTAGGATTCGGGATGATTTTCTTCACTTTCAGTGGCTGGAGGTTTAAAGGCGAAGCGCCAGTGGCTTCATCCGACATGTCTTCTAATTTCCTCTTCTGCCCCTTTAACGTGTCGGCCAGCTTTTCCTCGGCTTTCGCTGTTGAATCCGTCGGAATCCAAGCCACTCTGAGCGGCGGGACCACGGGTGTGATCGCGCGGACCACTTCCTCGAACACCTCGGCGCCGCGTCTGAATCCCAGCGCCAGGACGCACTTGAGACCCAGCAGCCCCGCGAGACTCTCGCTCAGACTGGGCACCTGACACGCGGGCACCGACCTCGTTTTACTCAGCGGGATTAAATGGCACGTCATGTGTGCTGGCCTTACTGAATTACACACGAGCACCAAACTCAGTTCATTCCTCTCCAGGCCTTTGGTGACCTCGTTGATGCCGACGGCCAGCTGTTTCCTCACGGCCGGGTTGGTCCAGCACGGCTCGGTGGGCTTAGAGGGGGTCTGTACTCTCCCTGCCGGGTCAGGAGCGGGTTTCTGGTCCTCAGTGGGTTTTGATCCCTTTTTTCTTGACCTCCCTCTGCTTCGTTGTTTCTGAAGCCCGACAGCGGATAGTTTGCCTTTAAGTGTGTTCAGTATGAAATGCTTGTGTTCTCTTTCCAGTGGACTCCAGTGAGTGCTGTATGGGCTATTCAGTGAAGTTTTCACTGGTATGGGTTTCTTTTTTTCTTTCTTCGTTGCTCCTTTCCCTGGGGTAGACATTCTTTCTGGAAACCTGCTTTTAAGCAAAATTCAGCATTAATGATTATAATAAGCTCAATGAGGCATGCAACATTACATTCAAACTCTTTTAAATAGTTTTTATATGAACCAAGACGTCTAATTATCAGCATTTATACAAACCTAATAAAATAACCTGAAATCACCCGTTATAATCGTGAGCACACTCCTCCGTGCGCAGACATGTTTGTTTTTGAAGGTCTTTTTCTGTGGTCACACAATAAATCGTTCAAGGTTCCTAAAATACACACTGCCATCTAGTGACTGACTGTCCGCAGAGCTGTTCAACTAGCTAGATATCATTGTAATGTAATATGATTTACAAATATAACTCATATTTTATTAGTTACAAAAAATAGAATTTATATTATTATTAATGATATAAATATAACTATTGTTAATCTGATTAAATTAAAAGTTCACTAGTTAGAAACGAGTTATGTAAACTGTGCTTTTTGTGTCCTGACAACCAATCTATATAAATGACTACATAAATATAAATACATAAAAATAAATCCTCTATTATAGATCAGTGGTCCTGACACTGCTGTTTATTTTAGTACTGTAAGACTTCTTTAGTGAACTTGATTTGTTTTTCCTAATATTGAAGAGCACTTGTATTATTATTGTTACATTCATTGTTTGGTCTACTGGAAAATGATATAAAAGAAAATACACGAAGACAAAAAATAAAGAAAGAAAGAATAAATACATCTAATTTTCGGTTCTAAAAAACTGCTTTGTTTGATTTGTTTTTATGTTTATATTATATAAGTAGAAAATAGAAATATGTCTACCCATTGTCTGCAAGTTCAGTCTAAAAAAAATTAATTAAACAAATAAATGTAAATTAATCATTTTCCCATTTATATGCTTTTTGAGTAAACACTGGATCTCGTGTTATGTAAAGCTGCATGTGAAAGCTAAAGGCACAATGCAGGAATTGGACAAAAGCGTCCAGCTGTATGAAAACAGTAATATCAGAAAAACAGAAACGTTTGGAAACATGAAGACATTAAACATACGACTGCGACAATATATGGTTTATTTGTGTTTTTCAAGTCATCTCCAGGTAATAAATAATGTATATGAACAATGCAGTGTTATTTAGCTAGGCTATATAGTGTTTATTACAGTATAAAAAATTATTCTGCCTTATAAGTGTTTGTAGTATATAAACATTAACAAATAATTATTATTGATAAGTGTCCAGCAGTTATCTTGTTTCTAAGCCAATTAAAAGCTAGAAATTAGAGAAAGAATAAAGTTGCCTAATCAATAGTTTTTGAACAGTGAAATTGTTAGTTTTTTTAATGATGTCTCTTCTGTTTACCAAGCCTGTATTTATTTGATCCAAAGTACAGCAAAACAGTCAAATGTAGAAATATTTTTTAGTATTTAAAATAACTGTTTTCTATTCGAATATAGGCTTATTTTAAAATTTAATTTATTGTGATTTCAAAGCTACATTTTTAGCATCATTACTTCAGTCACACAATCCTTCAGAAAACATGTTGATATTCTTATTTGCTGCTCAAAAAACATTTATTATAATAATGATGTTGAAAACATCTGACTATAATTTTTTTCAGGTTTCTTTGAAGTTCAGAAGAAGAGCATTTATCTGAAATAGAAATCTTTTGTAAAATTATAGGGTAAATGTCTTTATCATCACTTTCGATCAATTTAAAGCATCCTCGCTAAATAAAAGTATTCATTTCTATAATTTCTTTTATGAAAAATAAAAATATACTGACACTAAACTTTTGAATGGTATAGTGTATTATGTTACAAAAGCTTTTTATTTCACATAAATGCTGAACTTTGGATCTTTCTATTCATCAAAGAATCCTGAAAAAAAATGTACTCAACTGTTTTAAATATTGATGATGATAATAATAGATAATAATATTAGAATGCTTTCTGAAGGATAATGAGACACTGAAGACTGGAGTAATGATGTTGAAAATTCAGCTTTGATCACAGAAATAGAAAACAGCTATTTTAAATAGTAAAAATATTTCACAACATTACTTTTGCTGGAGGCTACTTTGGATCAATTAAATTCAGGCTTGGTGCGCAAAAGAGACTTCTTCATAAAATATAAAAAAATATCACTGTTCAAAAACTGTTGTACATACATATATTTGTAACATTTCTGTCCCCTTCACTTCTGAAATGATATCTACGCCCCTGCTGGAATTAATTGTTTCACCATAGAAATGGAATAATCTGAGGTTCACTGGGTTTCACCCTCGGACGATCCATCAGCCAATCAGCGCTCAGATCCACAGCAGCGCACTGGAGCTCCGCGCGGTGTCCGCGTAAACTCTATTCATCAGTGCATCTACGCTACGTTCTATCTGACGCGCCCAGCCGCACTGTACTCGTCTAAGAAAATGACTTTGAAGGCAAGTTATTTAACTGCACTGTTCTCTTTTAATTTCACGTTCCTTGCTTTTGTTGAGATGTAGCTAATGCATGAATAACAAACCATTTGGATATTCATTTAAATCCACAGCTGATTATAAATAGGTAGGATTTTAAAGCTCAGTATTATTATAATACTGAATTAGATTTTGCTGTTTACGCAAACGCTAATGTTATTCTCTGTGTGCTCAGGCGCATAGGCTATATTACGCATCCATATGAGATATCAGTGTCGTTTTTTCACCTTCTGGATGTGCGCTCGTGAATGTATTAGCCTACGTCATTTTGTTTTTCACTCTTGATCTAGCAAAAAGTTGCGCGATGTACAGGCTACCCACAAACAATTACTTTCATATGAAAGTCATGTAGTTGATAAGTCATGCTTGAGAAAGCCCGTCTCTCAAGGCAACTCCTGTAGGTTTATATGGGTACAAAGAGCATTCATGTTGGCACGCAAAACTGTTACTAAACTGATATTAACTGATACTAAACCGGCTGCGTACAGTCTGGGAATAATGCATGATAGTGATTAAGAATGTGCTTTGTGGGCCAAGGGGCGTAGGCAGCTGACTGGCCTGACGAACACAGGTCCGCTCCGATTAATTAGGCCCCCTCAGTTTATTATACAAATATAATATTTGTTAAATAATTATTGTTTAATCTATTTTGATGAGTTGCATAATTCTGTAAAAATGACTTTTAAAAACGTGCACTGACCACTAAAAAAAAACAGAAAAAAATATGCCTTTACTTGCTTTTCAATCAATTAATCATTTGTTATAGTGCCCTGGCACACTCAAAAATACAATTCTGCCTACGCCACTGGATCAGACTATGTGACGCTTTTTCTTTCTTTCCCATTCATTCATTCATTCTTTTTTTTTTTTTTTTTTTTTTTTTTGCTGGACATGTAGAGCTTGATTATATTATTATCGCATCACAGGAAAAATAAGTAAGTCTTGATGTCTATGGCTATAGGCTGAATTTGAGCAATATGCAGAGGATGTAAAGAAAGTGAAGGCCACACCTACAGACCAAGAGCTGCTGGATTTGTATGGCCTCTACAAGCAAGCCATCGTTGGGGACATTAATATTGGTAATTGTTGTAGGCCAATATAAATCTTTTTTTGGTAAACTATATGAGCTTGACGCTTAGATATAATAGTTCCAAGTCTGTATGTTCTGTTTTGTGCAGACAAACCTGGAATCACTGAGTTGAAAGGGAAAGCCAAATGGGAGGCATGGAATTCAAGGAAAGGTAAGAAGAAAAAAAACATATTCATAATTTTCAAGCAGTTAAAAGGTATGACTAGTTGTACTCTGCACAGCTTGCTCAGTAACCACACACTGCACTTGTTTGTATTTGTTATGTAAATTGTATTCAGATTTGTACTCCACTACAGTTATTATTATTATTATTATTCTGATGAAAGCTTGATTCATATAGTCCTGACTATTTTCTCCAACAGGTATGTCAAATGAAGATGCCATGAATGCCTACATTTCCCTGGCCAAGAAAGCCATTGAAAAGTATGGAATGTGATGGGGGAAGTAGATATTAAAGTTTCATTATAAAAAGCTGCAAGATTTTTTTATTTTTATTTTTTTTAATGTTTTTCTCGTTTTTATGTGATATAGATTAACATATTAAGAGATAATTAACTTGGCTTCATAGAGATACCACCTGATTCTATCTCATTACAAGTCAGGTGAGACCTAAAGATGTAAGCATATAATCTTGTAACTGAATAAAGCTGTCAAATATCATGGTATGGTTCTCCTGTTTATTCTATATATCCTAACACAATTTTAAATTCTGCAGGGTGTTTTCGTGTATAGGCTATTGCTTCATTAGTATTAGCTGAGTCCTCAGACTTGAGGTCCAGTAATTGTGCCCTTACACACAAAGAGCTCCTTTGTCCTCGCAGTGTGCTCACTGAAGCGTAGTCATCACAACAGCTCTTTGGATCGGATGCAGAATGCAAGATGTGGAAATTTTGCCAAGGCCAAGCCTTGTACGGTGTTGCCAAATCAGGGAAAAATCCGCACTCAGGAACAGATGCCAGAAAAGTGACGCAAACAGGTGTAACTGTAACAAACCATTAATTGAAGTACCTGTTATTTAAATTACCTTTTTTTTTCAAGTCAAAAGTTGTTCTGTTAAACACAGTATAAAATCCTTTTTATATGTATCTTTATATATATAGTCAATGACGTGACAGTGACATTTGATTTTTGTCTGGATCATTTAATGTACTAAAAAGTAGCTTACATTAAAGAAAGTAAATCAAACTAAATTGTTTCAGAAATATCAATTTCTGTATTAAATATTATTTATTTAATTATTTATTTACAAAAATCTTTATCACATATTTTGACTTTTTCATGAAAATTGGCTTTTTAAGTCAAATGGAGTTTTCCTTAAAAAAAAAAAAACTTAATGACATTCGTGACTCATGATATTTGAATACATGAATGAATCTGTAAGTTTTAAAACGTTTTTGAACGATTTTGATGTTATCCCACTCATTTATTAAATAATTAATAACAGCGATTTTGTGTTAGTGGAAAATGTTCAAAAATGTCTGAAAACATTTATTTAGCCTAAACGAACACATAATATTTAATTTATTCATTCGCTGCTTGCCGTCACGGTCCCGCAGGACCTGTATTTTGAAATCTGTTGATTGAGTCATTGTTATTGTTTTTGACTTCACGTTCAGTAATTAGGGCAAAGGTAACGGGAGCGATCCCGAGCTGGCGTTGAATGTGCACATTGAGGTTCTTAAGTAAAGTAACAAGACGTTTCTGTTCCTGCATTGCTACAGTATCTTGTCTCACTGAGGTTAGTCACTTCGAAATGTTTCTGTTTATATTAACGTTATGTCTGTTCATAATGACCAGCATATGTTTTTATGCGTTTTGATTTTTGTTTATGTATATGTCTGATAAAGTGATTTCAGTCATTTATTTATGCATTACTGCTTTAAATCCAGAGTGAATCCTGCACCCAAACAGACTGTGCAGAAGTGTATTTGTAATCTGATATCATATGAATGGACATGCTGCCACTGAGTCTGTATGACTATTCGTCTGATTTGATTGGCAGTTGAATCAGTCCAGTAATAATGGATAATCAGTTGTTCGAGTCCAGAGCGGAGCGGACATTTCAGTATCAGAGCAGCCTCCCTCCTCTACCTGTACCCGATCTACACGACTCACTGGACAAATACCTGCATGCAGGTGAGAGCTCAACATAAGCCCTCGAGCACAAACCTGCATTCTGCTCACGACTTTATGTGTTACATGGGATAGAAATAAAATTTGCTTAAAGAAAAAAAAGAGTTGTTGATGGCTTTTAAACGTAGTTGTTCACTGTAAATTCAAGTGCAGACTGCTCTGATTTCATGTTAAAATTTTAAATAGTAAATACAGGCACTACCTACAGCTGTTTTAGTTTGTCCTTCTATTAAAAATCATTGAAATTAATCTCTCTATCTCTCTCTCTCTCTCTCTCTCTCACGCAAGCACGCACGCACGCACGCACGCACGCACGCACGCACGCACGCACGCACACACACACACACACACACACACACAATGTTTATGCTGGAGTACTAAAGTTACCTAAACTAAAACGAAAATTAAATAAGTACGCTAAATAAACTTGTATAGAAATATTGTAAAAAATAAAATGAAATAAAATGATGAACCAATTACAAAACATTTAACTAAAATTAGACTGAAAACAAAAATTCTAAAATAAAATCTGATTTAAAATATATGAAAAAATACTATAATGTACATCAAATAAGACTCATCATAATATATAAAGTTTATATATTATGATATTTATGATTATTTTTTACTTTTATGGAACTTTAAATATTACATGTACAAATTATGGTAATTTATATGATAAAATACCACAATTTGTACATGTAATATTTTATTACATGTAATAGTATATTTACATAACATTGTTGGTCAGATTTGTGAGCGACACAAAACCTCATTTTAAATTAAAATATTTACTGAATGATTTACTTGAAAAAATGTAGATTGTTACATTGAATGAAATGTTAATATTAAAAAATAAATTGTAACTTTGTGTTTTCCAACTTCTATTGGGTATTATTAAATGACTAAATTTTGTATTTTTATTTTTTTCTCAGAAAAGACATTAAGTTTATTTTATAGGGAGTAATGAGTAAAATACATGTGTTCACCTTGCTGGGAAACTATGTTATTTTATTATTATTTATTTTTTTATTTATTTATTTATTTATTTTTTTCAGTTAAACCTTTTGCATCTGAGGAGGAGTTTCAAGCCACAGAGGCTATTGTGAAATGCTTTAAGGAGGGCATCGGACAAAAGCTACAACAAAAGCTTCTGAGGAGAGCCAATAGCAGGCGCAACTGGGTAATAGGCTTGTGTTTGTTTTTGTTTTTTTGCACACCGCTCTGTTTGAGCCAAACTACGGAATCACTTATCAGCCATATATTTTCATATGTAGTTAATAGACTTTATTTGAACCTGGCATTTCTTCTTCTTCAGCTTGAAGACTGGTGGCTGGACACAGCATATCTAGAAGCACGCATCCCCTCTCAGCTGAATGTGAATTTTGGAGGCCCTACAGCCTACGTGGAGCACTGCTGGCCTGTACGTGATGGCACACAGCTGGAGAGGACCAGCTTGAATTTGTGGTTCACCCTCCAGTACTGGGACCTTATCCGCACGTAAGTGACCGTTTTAGTGAACGAAGAAACAGCCGGTGTACTAAATGTCTTTCAAAAGTGTCTAATTTCTGTTTATTTCTGATTGTGAATGGCTTGTTTTTGTCTGCATAAGTAATGTATTAAGTGCGAAATATGGCTATTTGTTTGTATTTGCTGATACTCGTTAGGGAGAGGCTTGCCATTCATAAAGCAGGAACTATGCCCTTTGACATGGATCAGTTCCGCATGCTCTTCTGCACCTGCAAAGTGCCTGGTGTCAATAAAGACACCATCCTCAACTTCTTCAAAACAGGTTAGGCATATGCATGCTTGTTTATATGCATAAATGTGTCCATATGTTCCTTTATGCTGGATGTGTGATCACTGTGTGTTGTAGAAAGCGAAGGACCCTGCCCTTCTCACATGATAGTGATGTGTCGTGGGAGGGTCTTCACATTTGATGCTCTCTGTGATGGCCGTATCCTCACTCCCCCAGAGCTGCTGAGGTATAGTGCCAAGAGTCCTAGTTTTCAATGATTCAGCGGATCGGTTTTATTGATCCAGTGAAATCTATATGTCTTTATTTTGTGTGACTATGCACAGTCATTGTTGTTGGCTGTATTCCGAATGGAATACTAGAATTCTACTTCCTGAATACTGCGGGGTATACACTGTATACCGCCTACTATTATTCCAAATAATATTGTATGATAAATGCTCCACATAGTAGTATGCTACATTATGGTCATCATTTTAAATTCTTCAAGTGGTGTTCATTCAACATGTCTGAAATTAAAATTATTAAAGTAAATTTTGTGTTTTTATCCAAATGTAATTTTCTAAATTAATATTGTTTTCAACACTGATAATAAGGAATGTTTCTTGAGCACCAAATCAGCATATTAGAATAAATTCTGGAGTATCATGTGACACTGAAGACTGGAGTAATGACTCCTGATAGCTTCGACCATCACGTGAATGAATTACATTTATTAATATATTACTAAAGAAAACAGAGGTTTTAAATTATTGTAATATTTCACATGATTACTGTTTTTCTGTATTTTTGATCAAATAAATGCAGCCCAATAAATGAGCATAAGAGACTTCTTTCACAGACAGTACTGACCCCAAACTTTTGCATGGTAGTGTATTATTATATGTAATGAGCATAGTATGCATGCTATATACTGCAGCAAAGCAGCATGCTATTCCACACATAGTGCTTGTTTTCTTTAGGCAGCTCACTTACATTAAAGAATGCTGTGATGGAGAGCCAGAGGGGGATGGAGTAAGCGCTCTCACCACAGAGGAAAGGACACGCTGGGCAAAGGTAAGAGCCACGCCCTCCACGGGAGCACCACAACCAATCACAGTGCAGTATGCAAATGAACTCCACCTGACATTCTACTAAGGATGTGAAAGAATTGTGAAAGACTTTGTTGAAAGTATGCTGAAGGGTTATCATGATGAGATTTTTCATGTGTCTGTCTCTTCAGGCTCGGGAGTATCTGATCTCCATAGATCCTGTGAATAAGACCATACTAGAGACTATTCAGAGCTCTTTATTTGTGCTCGCCCTGGACGATGCCAAGCCCTATTCCACCCCTGAAAACTACACACAGGTTGAGCACAATACATACACACTTGTACGAGGACAATCATGAATGTCACTCAGTTACTGTATTTGTTCCAGGTATGACATTAAATTCCTTTCTCAGACATTTTTACAAAGATTTCTCTCTCTCTTGATAGTTGACCAACCTGGCATTAACTGGTGACCCCACGATCCGCTGGGGTGATAAATCTTACAATCTGATTTGCTTCTCTAATGGGACTTTCGCTTCTAACTGTGATGTATGTACAACCATTGATTATGGCAGCATTTTTTGAATTTGTGTATATTTTTACATACATTAATGTTCAAAAATCTAGGATTAATATGATTTCTAAAAAGAAAATGAATAGTTTTATTCAGAAAGGATGCAGTTAGTCAAAAGTGACTTTTACATTGTTACAAAATGTTCTATTTCAAATAAATGCTGATCTTTTGAACTTTTAATTCATCAAAAAATCCTGAAAATATGTATCATGCTTTCCACAGAAATATTAAGCAACTGTTTTCAACATTGATAATAATAGAAAATGTTTCTTGAGCAGCAAATCAGCATATTAGAATGATTTCTGGAGTAATGGCTGCATAAAATTCAGCTTTTTAATTTTTTCAGAATTTAAATTATAATGTTTCGGAATCCTTACTGTATTTCTGTATTATATATTGTATTATTCCTACTGTATTTTGATGCAGTTTAATTATATCACACAGTGTGAAGTGAAAAGAAGTATAATTATGTCACACTCAGTGATTATGTGTGCATTCATTCCAAACATGATGTTGTTTTGATAAATGTGATCAGAAAACTCTTTTTTAAGTCTTAGTGTTACCAGTTGTTATTACAGTCTATGTCTGTGTCAGTCAAGATATAAATACATAATTGAATAATATCACATTTTAATTTTTATTATTGTCTATGTATTTGTTTGTTTTAAAGCATGCGCCATATGATGCCATGGTTTTGGTATCTAACGGATATTATGTAGATCAAAAATTGAGGGCCTGTGGTGGAGTGTGGAAGGTAAGACTGTGTTTATGTTTATTTGTGTATGTCATTTTATATGCATGACTGTGCATGTTGAAATTATTATATGACTCCCAGGGTTCAAAGGTTGTGCGTGAGATGCCTGTGCCGGAGGAGCTGATATTCACCGTGGATGAGCGGGTGAGGAGAGACATCGCCCTGGCTAAAGAACAGTACACCAAAAGTGTAAGTAACACACACAAGATTATATTGTTAGTGAGTTCTTGTTCTACAATCCCATAATGCATTAATACAAACAGAATACACTGTAAACAGACATGGTTTTTAGTAAACATAATTAAAATCACTCATCTCAAAGCGTCTGTATCTACAGTCTCAGGACCTGCAGGTTGTCAGCTATGCATTCACCTCCTTTGGAAAAGCAGCCATTAAGAAGAGAAAGCTTCACCCTGACACATTCGTACAGCTGGCTCTGCAGTTATCATACTACAGGCTGCACGGAAAGTAAGTGTATCCGATAACTGCCTGACTGAAAAATCAAAACACAGCCCATGCTAAGTCTGACATCTTTCTGTCTTTCATTCTCAGGCCTGGTAGTTGTTATGAGACTGCCACAACACGCCGTTTCTTTCATGGCCGCACAGAGACCATGAGGCCCTGCACTGTGGAGGCCCAGCACTGGTGCAGAACCATGTTGAACCCTACAGCCACTGTGAGTGCCTTGTTGTTTGATAAATAAAGTGTTAGTTCAGCTGAAAATTGAAATGCCGTCATCATTTACTTCTCCTCCAAACCTGTATGAATCATTCTTTTTCTTATGGTGAAAGAGTATCATAATAAGAGAATCGTAAAGTTGTCCATACGGCTTGTGCTCTATATTAAGCATTAGCATTGTAGCAAAGATTTTCAGAAAATAACGGTTTAAATTTAATTCTGGTGTTCACACAAAGCTATCATATGGTTGTATGGTATCTTTAGAATATAGCTCACCATTTTTAATCTTTTTTTTGGCTTTGTTTTTTAACGCTTGACAGCCCTCGTTTCCATTCCCTTTCATTATTTGGAAAAGAGCAGCTAGGACATTTTGCTAAATTTTTCCTTTTGTGTTTCATTTGTTTACTCTGGGACATCTGCTAGTTATAATTAAATTAAGACAAATTTCAGAATTCCAGAAGTTTTAAGAGCTAAATGTTCTTTTGGGATCCTACTTTTTTTTTTTTACCAATAAATGTACATACATGACTTTTCTGGTCATTTATGATTTACTGGCTAATATTTGAAAATAGTTTTATTAAAAATTTCTACCCGATTAAATATTTTAGAACTTGGAAATCACACTTTTAAAATCAGGACACCTCATATATCCAGGTTTTCCAAGAGCATGGGAACCCTGGTTTTCAAAGAAAAAAAATAGTTTTTTAGTTATTTTTACTTGCTTGCACTTTTTTTCTGTCTTATTTTAAATAATATTGTATTTTTTTATACAGACTGAAGAGAAAAGACAAGCTTTAAATGCAGCCTTCAGAAAACACAACAAGCTGATGGCAGAGGCACAGGATGGAAAAGGTTTGTGTGTGTCAGTAATGTGTGTGTGATAATATTTACACTGTGTAATGGATAATATGGCAGGTACAAATGTTTGAATGATCTTTGCACATTTCAGGCTTTGACAGACACCTCCTGGGTTTGTACCTGATTGCCAAGGAGGAGGGTCTTCCTGTGCCTGAACTCTACACAGATCCGCTCTATACTAAGAGGTTTGGCCCAGCACTTTCCTTCCCATGGTTCATTGCCAGGGTATTGATTTGTGTGTATTGCTGTAAAGACAGTTTACACTGACATTTTGTATTTACAGTGGAGGAGGGGGGAGTTTTGTGCTTTCCACTAGTCTGGTGGGCTACACCACTGTATTGGGAGCAGTTGCACCCATGGTGCCGCACGGATATGGGTTTTTCTACCGCATTCGTGATGATAGGTTAGTTCATATCAGTTTATGAAATTAAAATTTTATATATACAATATATTTTAGAATTCTATATACACTACCTAGTATGATATTCTAGTATGAAAATTTAGCTTTGCTATCACAGGAATAAATTACATTTTAAAATATATTCAAGTAGAAAACAGTTATTTTAAATGTTAATAATATTTCACAATATTACTGTTTTTTTTAATCAAATAAAATGCAGCTTTTAATCTTATTCTAAATGTTTGACCAGTAATTTCTTCTGTCGTATTATTATCATTAACTGTAATATTAATCTAATTTAATTAAATTCTGTATTTAATTTATTCTTTATTCTCATCCAGAATTGTTGCGTCCTGCACCGCTTGGAAGTCCAATCCAGAGACAGATGCTGAAACTCTGTTTCAGAACCTCTGCACCTCTTTACATGACATCATGCAGATCACTTCCCAGTCCCAGCTGTAAAACAGAGCATTCTGGGAAGTCTAACCTAGTCTAACCTCAGTGCTTTAGTTATGTTGTTGAACAGGAGAAAAAAAGGGCTGACGTCTCAGACGTGACCGTGCCTTTAAACTGATCTACTATGCTGTGAATTTAAAATGGTTCATATGCTCCCTTGTTTGGTCATATCCAGAATGAATACAGTAGATACAGTAGAATTCTGAAGAGATGTCACATTCATTTGAGAAAGTTGCCAGACAGTAAGATAAGTTGATTTTTAGAAATAATCTGGATTTAGTACAGCAAGTGCTTTAAACTCTTAGGTGCCTTCGGTTAGTCATCTCTGAATCATTTCAATCAGGAAATCCTCCTCTGAGATAAGGCATGATTTTTAACCTACAGTTTTTGCTACGTTAGCAGCCTTGCTTCCTGTTAACTGTACACCTGTGAAGCTGTATTATGTCACAGGATGCTCATGCATCATAAGTCCACTAGAGAGAGAGACATTAACAAACTGGTTATCAATGCAAAACAATGCAACAGAGTAAGTATAATGCAGATATATAATTCCTCTTTATTTTCTGAATTTGAATATCTTATCATGTGGCTTTTCAAACTACAAGGCTTCATGCACAAGAGCCGAATCTTTTTGCACCAATAGGATATAAATGAATGTTTTTTATATAGTAGATGTACATGCTTATTAAAAAATGTTTTACTGTTTGTTACCAATGGTTGGTTTAATTTGCACTGCTTTCCTAGTTACTGGGAAACACTGAATAAATGTTCCTAAAAGTTGTAATTTTGATTGGTTCAGATATTACAAGCTGCTTCTTTCATCACAGGACCTTAAACCATTTCCACCTGTTAGTTTGAATAGTACATTTTGTCATACATACATGTAAATTTGGATGTGAATTGCCCACAGATTTACCAAGAATACAAGTTGGCCTGTCGGCATTACCTCCA
The DNA here is from genome assembly GCF_018340385.1 of Cyprinus carpio. Taxonomy (NCBI): domain Eukaryota; kingdom Metazoa; phylum Chordata; class Actinopteri; order Cypriniformes; family Cyprinidae; genus Cyprinus; species Cyprinus carpio. Next base: position 11,451,837 of record NC_056587.1, read on the forward strand.
AAAGATATTGTAAACCTTGCCAGCGAGTATTCATATGGTGTGAATAATCCATGTATTTTGTAAGAATTTTATTTGTCCAACTTGTCCTACTGTAAATATATTAAAGTTGCAACTGAAGTGATTACAGCTCTCAAATTTAAATGTTTGTTTAATGCATACAGTTCTCTTTGAGGAAATTCAATAATTAGACTTCATTTCATAAGCCTCTCAGTATGAAAGCACAGCTGTGAACTTTGTTTTACATATGTATAAATCTTTAAACCAGTGTCTCTGTGAAATATTTACATTTTATGTGAAGGCAAGTAAAATATTAAACCTTTATCAAAATCGAGCTTGGCAAATGGACTCTTTTCACTGTGACAGTAAACCATCTGTGAATGTGATTTTGGTTTGTAAACATGACTGTAAACTGACGTAGTTGCCATGAAATAAAAATTCAACCTAGTTATTTTCTAAATGCATGTTGTTGATTATAAGGCGGGAAGAACCCCACACACTTTGATCTCCTGAGATACGGACAATACAAACACAGTGTATTAACATACAGACCTGTTTCCATATCTCACTGAGAGAAGTGTGAAAGCTTCTTTCTCACCTGTACATATGTTCCTTTTCCCCCAATTCCTTCCCTTCAGTCAGCTCACTCAGAATTGTCAATAGCAAAATATAATGATCTACATGAACGCAAGTGATGTTCACAGTCATGTTTGGCATCATGTTTAAAATGTCTCAGTGTGACTGGTGCAATGGTCAGAATCTTAGAAGTAGTAAATTATAAGGTAATAAAGCTCCTAGAGTTTAGAGAAATTTGCTCACTGTAGAGGGTGTGCCCTTTCTCAGTGTCTTTCATGCAAATCAATCTGTCCCTAAAATTCTCCACGTCTAGGCCTTGATCAATGCAAATTCCCATTGTTAGTTCCTGTCTCCAGTTGGGGGATGTTTGTCTTGGTCTGAGAACTTAAGGAAATGTTACAAGAAGATCAGAGCAATTCTGAAGCCAGATGAGCCCGTAGTGTGCAGTGTTTATACACACTACACTATGCATCTTTCTGAAGTCAGGTATGCATCTTGTACTCTTAGATTTATCTTTGAGATTTTTTTATGTGCTGTATTGATTATCTCTGAATTGACTGTGTAATTGGCATAATACAATTTACCTGACCAATAACAAGTTGTCACATCTGACATTATGACTTTTAGAATCAGGAAATTATTTTCTGAAGTAGATTTAGTGAAGACGTAGGCTGTGCCACAAAGGAAACATAAAGGGTTAACTACAATAATCAAGTGTCAGAATAATCAGAAATGGACAAACAACGAATTTGCATTTAAACCTAAATTCAAGGTCATAATAAAATGTAATCAGATTAGAATTTAATAGAAATTAAATTACTTTGTGCACCAAAATAGACAGAATGCCCAGGAAACCTTCAGCCACCAATGGAAGCTTTCATTGAGCCAATTGGGTGGACCATACATGATTTTATTGTGAATGAATCATCCATTCATGTTTTTTTTAACCTCTTTTTTTCTTAACTGGATCTAAGGGTGAAATGACAGACTTCTCTCTCATGATTTATGTTGGATTTTTCCAATAATTTTGTCCACTTAAAAGCAACACTTTCTTAAAATCAACTGCAAGCTCACATTCAGATCTGCCTTCAGTCAACAACTGATGAAAAGAACAATGCCTGTCCTAAATTTGCCACATGTATTTCATTGTGTATTTAAATGTCATTTATAAGTACAAAAAAAAACTCCACATTTTGAAGTCTAGTTACAACTTTTATGAGTGATTGTAGAATATGAAATAAAATGAGGCTAATGAAAAATGCAATTTTTATTCTAAACTTTTTTTTTTTTTACAGTAGACTTTTACAGAATGTGCGATAAGAAAACAGTGCCATAAATAAACCAGCCTTATTCTGATAAATATCAAGGCACCACACACAGAGAACTCTATAATGGAGTCAGCCATCATAACACAAACTTTTTGGTCATCTTGAAAAATGAGAAACCATGGCAACATTTTTGGTATCAGGCACCAAGGGACAAATTATTTATGTATATATAAAATTACTGTACATTATGTAAAAACAATATTCAATATTTTTTGCTGCAAGTACAAAGTGTGTGACCAGGAAGTGAGAATATGGTAGTGCTTGATAGAACGGTTAATACAAATACACTTTTTTTTGTTGATGTTTAATACAATTAAATCAGCAACAAGAAAGCACTGATTTGGATTAATGTTATGTCCTAAAACTGAAAAGTACAAAATGACAAGGCACTGATAGCTACACAATTCTTAGTCAGATCTCTGTTCCACTAACATTACACTTGGACACAAATGTCCACATCCTTATTATTTTCCCGGCTTCCTGTAGTAATGCCACATAAAATGAGCCTACCAAATAAAAAATACATGCCTTCAACCACAGGAGAGCATTTCTATGGAATATTTTCTAGAATCTTCATGTGCACTGCTGCTCTTGACCATCAGTGTCTCATTTGAGAGGTGACGAGGGTGTAGTACGCCCCCTGCTTACTGAGGAGCTGCTGATGTGTGCCCTGCTCCACCACGACCCCGTTTTGGACCACAGCTATAAGGTCTGCATTCTGGATGGTGGACAGCCGGTGGGCTACGATGATACATGTGCGGCCCTCACGCGCCTTATCCAGAGCATCCTGCACTATCTACTCACAGAGCACAGAGAAGAGAGACAAAAGGAAGTTAAGTAAGAGAAATACAGTATCTTCACTATTTTTTAGCAGGTGTGACTCTGACTTGTCCTGTAAATCCAGAAGCAGCTTGAATACTGTCTGTATGGACAAATAACCAAAGTCTATTCTTTTTGCAAACTCATAGCTTTGATTTCTGCTTGAAACCATTGACATTAAAAAGTTCCCTGTGAGAGCTTAAAATTTCATGTAATGAGTTTGGCTATAGTATATAACCGATTTGTGTATGAAAAACGTATTCTGCTGTTGTGTGAACTGTGATCTTGCCTTCTCACTCTCAGTGTCCAGAGCAGATGTGGCTTCATCTAGCAGTAAGAGTTTGGGGTTGCGGAGAATGGCCCTCGCTATAGCAATACGCTGCTTCTGCCCTCCTGACAGCTGTGTACCTTTATCACCTGCTTGCGTCTGGTATTGCTGCAAACAAACCACACAATATTATTTAGTAAAATTGTAGACAGTCATTTAAATATTCTTTAATTTTTTTTAAATAATTCTCTTGGGGTCACCAAGGCTGCATTTATTAAAAAAAAAAAAAAAAAAAAAAAAAATTTAATAATGTGAAATGTTATTACAATAACTGTTTTATATTTTAAAATATTGTATAATATATTTTATTATATGAATTTTCAGCAGCCATTTCTCCAGTCTTTAGTGTCATATGATCCTTCAGAAACCAGTATGATGCTTTTTTATTATTCTTTTCAGTGTTGGAAACGGTTGTGCAGTTATATAGTATATAGTATATTTTTTCAGGATTCTTTGATGAATAGAATGTTCAAAAGAACAATATTTACTGCATTTGAAATAGAAATCTTTTGTAACATAAAAAAATCTTTGCCTTTACTTTTGATCAATTCAATGTGTCCTTGCTGAATAAAAATATTTGTAAAAAGTAATTAACTTAAAAATCTTACTTGACCCCTGACTTTTGAATGAGGTGTACATGCGGATGATGGTTGTACTGTACCTGTGGCAGCCCCTCTATAAAGGAGTGTATGTTAGCAGCCTTAGCGGCCTCTTCGATCTCCTGCTGGCTGACTTTTCTGCTGTTGTCTCCGTATGCAATGTTCTCTGCCAGGCTGCAGTCAAACAGCACAGGCTCCTGGGAAACAATGCCAATTTGCGAGCGCAGCCAGTGGATGTTCAGTTGCTTTGCGTCATTGTCATCCAGCATCTGTTAACAAAGAGTAACTGTTACCAGTTTGGGCTAACCATGGTTTATTATTGGTATAACACACTTCAATGCTTCTTTATTATATAATTCCAATTTCCAATTTAATATCTTGCTTTTGGACCTAATAGCTAATTATTATTGTGCTATAATAAAACAAGAAACGGAGGTTAAAAGCGTGTAAACAGGTCTGTGTTAAGGTCTGAGTCATAAAGTTTTGAGGACCTGAAGGTTTCCTTGTCTTTTGGTCTGCCTTATCCTTGACCTTGAGAGAGGTAATAAGATATTCACTTCCATGGCTGTTGTGTATTTAGTGTGCTAGTGTACTGAATGACAGTGAATTTGCGTGAATGGCATCTTGCTGAGTTGGATCAGTGATTAGACACTGTAAAACTAAATGTCAATTTAGGTAACTTGGGTAAAGACATTAACATATCCATAAAATATATTAGATAAAATATGCTAAAAAAGCTATAAAATGTGGTCTCTGAGATACTTGTTTGTATGTGTGTTCTCCTACCACGTTGCCCTGCTGAGGGTCATAAAATCTCTCCAGTAATTGGATGGTGGTGCTCTTGCCACAGCCACTGCTGCCCACGAGGGCGAGAGTTTGCCCCTTCTTCACCCGGAGCCTAAGACCTTGCAGCACTGGTACATCCGGCCGAGATGGGTAGTTAAAACGCACATCTTCAAAACTCACATTGCCTTCAAATTTATCCTACAGAGATCACAGGAAACAGCTACATTAGTGCACATTTGTGTTTATACTAGTGTCATCATTGTGTCTTGATGAATGCATTGAATGACACTGATATTTATGTGAGCAGAGTCCAGCTCTGCCTGAGTTTTATCAGATTAGGATGGAGCTGCAGAAGTGGTAAATAATTAATTTCATGACAGGCTTTGGAAACTCTGTGATTAAGACTCACTACAATTAGAAACCTTTTTATCATGTATTAGGCATACAGTGTATTCTGGTGTTCAAGTGTGTGCATTAAAGGAATACCAGCTTGTCTCCGTCCTCTGAGGCGTTGTCAATGGCAGGGACTCTGCTGATGAGCATCAGGACATGAGAAGCAGCCATCTTGGCCTTGGCGTAGTTTGGAGTGAATGAGTTTGCCTCTCCAACAGCCATTGCTCCATACACCACAGCTGAAATCACACTGAGAGACACAAACACATATATCACACAGGGTTATAATCGATATCTTAAAACTTATTTTATTTCAGCTAGTTGCCAAGGCAAAATTTCTCATTTTTATTTAGCTTAACTTGAAGTACTAAAAAAACTGAATACACTAAAACCAATTAATAAAAATTCACAAAACATGAAAATTACTAAAACTTTAACTAAAATTAGTGAAAACAAAATAAAATGACATCTAATTCAAAATATTAATAAAACCGATAATATCATATTAGTAAAACTAAAATAACACTGACATCACAACCTATAGTAGGGCGCTATGTTTTCCGCGATTTGGAAAATGCTTAGTTCAGTAATAAAATAGGAATTTACTGTATAATGCAGAATGTCACGGAATTTGTCAAATTTTGGTTGAATAAATCAAAGTAGGTCAGTACTCTTAAATCAAATGGCGATAATTACTAGTGTCTGTGAATATTAAACTGCAAAAAGACTTTCATGATCTGTGTTTCTCTGTGTGTATGAAATGGAATCCAGGAAAAAAAAAGGAATTTGGGAAAAATAAAATAGAATTTGGGAAAAACTAAAATGGATTTTATAGGGCCCTACTATTGTATCTAATCAATCTACTGACTATACATTACTAAAATACAATGCACTGTTTCATTTGATTTAATCCATTTGCACCGTTTTTATTACAGGTTTTTAATTTAAAATAATTTTCACTATTGTTATTTTATTTTACTTTTTAAAGTTTTGTTCATGGCAATAAAGCTTACTAAACTGAAATTGAATTAGCCTTATTTTCAAAAAAATTACAGTATTGACTGAATGACAAAACTAATGTTTTCCAGTAATTATCAATCAGATTATACTCCATATACAATATCTATGTGTAGCCCATCTTTATTAGACTCTGGGACTATGGGTAAACACTGCTATTTTATTGCTATTTAATAATTATTTCTCAGTTGAAAAGCCCACTTGTTAGATCACATGGATCCTCTTGAATCTTCTATCTGCAAATGTAATGAATCACCAGCCTCATTTCTGTCTTGTCTAAGAGAATATCTACATCCACTGCTCATCTGGATAGTTTATTCTGACTCACGTTTATTTCTGTAATCATTAACTGATTGTGTAGAAACCAGCAGACTTTGGACCTCCCAATCTGCTCCCACTTAACACCTGTACTGTAGTGTGCTTTAGCTTGTGTGTGTGTCTCTACTACTTGTCCTCATTCACTTCTGTGTAATTTGTACAAATCTGAACTACCTATAAAATGCATTGTAGACAACACTGGATCATGACTTTTTTTTATTACATATTCTTCAGTCTGTTGTGAGAGAATCTTATAACAGTCATGTATTGAGTCACTTACAGGAAGACGCCTTCGAAGGTCATCAGCTTTTGTTCAATGAGCCAAGAGCCGAACTTGAAACAGCCAGCATAAGCAAAATAGATCATCGCTTGAGAGACGGAGAACGTCAGGCCGAAAACATGTGCTTTTTTCTTAGCATTTCTAAGGAAATCAGACAAACATCAATTATCTTATCATCAATTCTCAAGCACATTTTGAATCCTAATAGATATAGAATACAATTTTAAATAATTATTATTAGTCGATTTAAACATACTTGTACGGCACAACTAAGTTTTCCTCATACAGGCTCTCAAACTTGCTCTCCCTGGTTAAAGAAACCACAGTACGAATATTCTCAATGGCTTCTGTTGCAATCTGAAATGGAAAAAATACATTGCGGACAAGGTAGTGAATTTAAGTTGTACTGCATTAAAGTATAAGCATAAATGCTCACCTTCCCAGCTTGCTCAAGCTCTTTCCTGTCTTTTAGAGCATGTCCTGCAAGTAACTTCATCTGGATGGCTCCAGCCACAGCCATGATTGGCACAATGGAGAGAATGAGGAGGGTCAACTGCCAGCCGTACACAAATGAGATGATAATGGCGGTGCCCAAGTTGGCCACATTCTGTGCCAGTGTTGCCAATCTTATACCTGTCGCCTGTTGGAAATAAAGTCAATGTGCCATTTGTGATGAACTACTGTGTTAAAATGGTATCAACAATTTTATTTGAATTTACAGTAACACATAACTTAATTTCTTAAATGTAATTAACAGTATTTAATCTGTACCACATTTGTAATACAAAAATATAGTTTTTGACATGTTAAGAATGCACACTAAACTGAAAACCTCTTGAGCTTAAAAATACAGTAAATAATACATGAAGCAGCCATTAGTGATGTATCAATTTAGGAGCTTGGCACAAAGTTATGTGTGGGACTATGTGTTACTCTTGGTGGTGAAATTGGAAATGAGACTTACGCCCTGCACTTGAGCTGTATCCGCAGCCAGTCTGGTGGTCAACGCACCCACATTGTTCTTAGTATCATCATACCAACTCAGGTCCTAAAATACACAAGACAGGTGTTGTACTACTCTCTATCAGCAGACATTCATAAATAGCTTGAATGGTCTATGTCTATTATCGTCTCACCTGTCTCATCATAGCATTAAATGATTTTAACCTCAGTCGCATGGTCAGAATCTCACCAGCTTTCCCAAAACAGTAACCCTAGAAGAAATTACAACATTGAAATAAAAAACTGAAAAATACCCCAAATGATGCACAATTTCTTCCCGCAAAATCCATAGAAGTGCATTTATAAAAAAAAGACTCACAAAATCACAAAGTCTGCAAAAATATTATTAAAATTTTTGAAAGAAGTCTCTCATGCTCACAAAGGCTGCATTTATTTGATAAAAAAAAAAAAAAAAAAACAGTAAAACAGTAATACTATGAAATATTATTACAATTTACAATAACTTTTTTTTTCTGTGTTAATATATTTTAAATGTTATTTATTCCTGTGGTGGAATAAGCATGGTTCAGCATCTTTACTGCAGCTTTAGAAATCATTCTAATATGCTGATCTGGAGCTCTAGAAACATTGCTTATTATTATCAATGTTGAAAACAGCTGCTTAGTATTTTTTGTGGAAACAGATACTTTTTCTGAATTCTTTGGTGAACAGAAAGAAAAGAAAGAACAACAATTATTTGAAATATATTTTTTTTGTAATGTATTTATTTCAAAGCTATATGATTATATAATAAATTATGTAACTTTAAATCCTATTTTAGTACATTTAAATAGACTTTTTTATATTCATTTTTTTTCTATTGTAAGAGTCAAATGTAATCTTTTAGCATTTCTGAATTTTTAGCAGCGGTAATTTGACTAGATAAATAATTGACAGATCTGTCCACTATTAATTTGTGTTTACAAAGTGGTATTTCACAACAGTCAGCTTTTAGATAAGAACATGTATAAGATGCACCTCACAAGTATGCTTGTCAGAACAAATCATTTCTTTTGAAACACCTCACATGAAGACCTTATGTGAATCTATATAAACCATCCATCTCGGAGTCTACACTTTTGAACAGAATGGTTAACAAGATGGTACCCAAGTAGATTATTATTGTATATAAGGTGTCTTAGTCAAGTTCTACAATTTTTGTTTAGCATTCACGGTGGTTTAAATTTACTGTGTGTTCAAACACTGATGCTGTAACACAAAACAAACCTTGAAGAACAAAGTGAAAAAGGACACAACCCCAATGGCAGCAAACAGCAGAGAGTAGAGCTCACTCCTTTTTCGTATAAGTTCCTGATCTGTCTCAGCAAACACCTAGAGAAGAAGAAGAAAGAAGAAGGAAAAGTAAACTTATGAGGAATAATGTCTCAGTACTGCTGACTGTCAATAATGGCAATTATTATTAATATTTAATTTCCATGAACAACATACAGAAATTATTTTAGAGTAAATGACAGAAAATGCAGGCTCCAAGCCTCCGTTTATGGTGGCACATAAAACTCCAACCACTATGTACGGCCATTCCGGATGATTCAGTTTTAGGACTGTCAGGAAGGAGACGTTTGGAACCTTTTCCTACAAAGAAAAGAGAACAAACACAAAAATTATTTCTATTAAAATATCTAATCATGGTCACAATTTGATAAAAAAAAAAATACAATTTCTTTGCAGATAACATATTAAGTCTTGAAGTTCCTTTTTAAGAAAAGAAAACAAAACCAAACAATTTAATTTATGAAGACACTTGTAATGGGATCTATAGAACATTTATAAACAGTTCTGTTTGGTTTTGATTGAAATTACCCATAAATAATGTCTTATTCCAGTTACTGAGACACATTCTCACACAATGATTAATAAATTCATAAATGTTGGCCATTGTTGTCTAGACTCAGTCTCGTACCTCCTTTGTCTGTTTCTCTTTATCCTGCTGATCTTTTTCTGAGCCACTTCTGGATTTCTGTCTGAAAAGTGTGCTATCATTCAGAGAGCTGACTGAGGGACTCTTCTCATCCAAAGTCATCTCCTCTTTGCTCTTCTCTGCATCCTCTGTGCTCTTAAACATCTGTGATTTAAACAATTTAAACTCAAAATAAACCTTTTTAACATTCTGTTATCATGCATAGCTCATCAGAGAATGTGAAATAAATATTTGATTTAATAATCTTTCAGCAAAATATAACAGCTTGCTTGCCTCTGAAACTTTTCTTTTCTGCTGCTAACCAAAGCAGACAGGACCAATACCACTAGACTTAAATGTCAGCATGTTTCAGCTCCAAATGATCTAGTCCAATCCAGATCGATAAACTGCATAACATCTTTATAAAATGTGTCACATTGTGGAAGTTTAAAAGGCTGATCACAATGACAGTAATTCCACCATCTGAGATTGTCATGTAACTGTAGTATTGGTTGCCACTTGATTGCAATATTTGACGGAGATCACATGAGCTTTACTACCTGCTCAGTATCTTTGATAGCCACTGTTACTCATGTTGCCTCAAATAGGCAACACTTGTAGAACATGAATGACTTCTACTTGCTGTGACTCCGCAAATCACTGACAGACAACGCCCTTTAATGTTATGTCCAAACCATTTCACAGAAATATTTTCACCTTTAATGGACAGGACAGTAATGGACAGGACAGTAAGAGGAGAGACTGAAAACAACTGGGAGGGGAATAGGACCAGGAAGGGACCTTGATTCGGGACTCGAACTGGAAATCACCCAATTGCAGCTCCTCCATATGTCAGAGCATTGCCCACAAGAAAATAGGCTCTGACAACCTTTCATATTCAACAACAACATGCCACAGTTTTATACAGAGCTTGTGTGTGTATGTACTGTACTGTGGGTTTCTAACCTGCATAGTAACAAGAGACTGGTAGATTCCTTTTCTCTCCATTAGTTCGTCATGTGTGCCCAATTCTACAATTTCACCATTCTGGAATCCAGCAATGACATCAGCATTTCGAATAGTGGACAACCGGTGAGCCACTATAATGGTGGTCCTGCCCAGCCTCACCTATACAGATGTAAAAAAAATTAAATAAAATAAAATTAAATATTGATATATATACACACACACACACACACACACACACACACACACACACAATATTTCCAGTGTTTTTCTGGACTGCTATAATTTTGTTACCTTATCTAAAGCTGCTTGCACAATAGTCTCACTCTCGGCATCCAGAGCAGACGTAGCCTCATCAAGAAGGAGGATTTTTGGGTTTCGCACAAGCGCTCGTGCAATAGCAATACGCTGCTTTTGTCCCCCACTCATCTGGGTGCCCCTCTCTCCAGCTAGAGTCTCAAATTTCTGAAAAGTCCAGAGATGGTCAAAGCATACCTGATCAATCTTTTGTAATCAGACTGATCAAATTGCCTCCTTAAACAAGGTCTTATCTTACATCTGGGAGCTTCATGATGAAGTCATAGGCATTAGCTTCATGTGCGGCCTGCTCAATCTCCTCCTGGGTGACATCTTGCCGGCCATAGCGGATGTTTTCTGCGATGGTTGTGGCAAACAGCACCGGCTCCTGGCTGACAACGCCAATCAGTTCTCTCAGACCTCGCACGTTCAGAGAGCGAATATCATGGCCATCTATAGTTACCTGAGGGGTTAGAGGAAAAGAAAAAGGAAAGTTTGGATGGAGAACAGGAACGTCAAGGAACGTTTTACCTCTCTGCCACTCTTTGTACTTACCGTTCCTTCCTGTGGGTCATAGAAGCGCTGTAGCAACTGGATTGTTGTGCTTTTTCCACACCCACTGCTACCCACCAAAGCAATGGTCTGTCCACTCATGACTTTAAGATTCATGCCATTCAGAACCTACAAAGCCAAACACAGCCACAGCTGGAGTCATTTCATTCTGTAAAGTTATTTTGTTAAAATGGTTTTTAATAAATCATTTGATGGTCCTACTTTCACATCCTGTCGTGAGGGGTATGTGAAGTGAATGTTTTTGAACTCTATGTTTCCTTTTACAAAATCAAGTTTGTAGCCTTCCTCCGAGAAACTGTTGATTTTGGGTTCCTGTTGGTGAAAAAAAAGATTGCAAGAGAAATTTTTTATTTTTAAATTTAAATTCCAGTAAGGGATAGAGGTAAGTTCACAATCAAACCTCATTCAGACTAATAGACATCAATATCACACTAATTGCTCTACTAGAAAAATTGTTCCCTGTCGTTTACTATTCATTGGATCTCAGTAGGGAACCACCTCTGATCCTGAGACCTGGCCATTTTTCATGGTCCTAAAATAGGGCTCTATGATTTCTGCCATGCGGAAAACACGGACGGAATAGTGGAATCCAGTCAAAAAAATTAATTTTACTGAATAAAATGGAATTTGTCCAATTCTGAATTAATTAATCAAAAGTAGGTCATTACACTTAATTGAAACCACTATGTGGACTAGTATCTGTAAATATTAAGCCGCAAAAATGTTATTTAAATATGATTCCTGCATGTTCTGTGTGTCTGTGTCAAGCGGCAACCTTCCGGTCTCTCTCTTTATATCTTTATAAAAGTTAAGACTCATCCACGCCCTCCTAAAACGCCTTGTTTAAACACGCCCCCACATGTCTATGTCACTGTGTGGGAAGATTTGCAAAACAAATGTTCACGCAAAGAAAGAAGGCGGAACTTTGATTCATACTGTAGAATTGTTGCACGCCATGTGATGGATACGCTGTGTGTTTCATTGTGAAAGCGAAACTACTTTGTTTGGTCTTCCAAAAGAGGACACAACTAGAAATTTGTGGTTAAGTTGTATTTACAACACTGTTCAAGAACAGTTCTACCCAAATATTTAAATGTGTGCAACCCATTTTATGGAGGACCAGGACTGCTTCCTGGGAGTGTAGTCTACAATGTCGGTGTTCTGACAAATAATGCTGACACACAGCCTGTAAGTACGTTTTTATATTTTCATATTTAAAGGATTTGCCACTGATGATTTAAACGTGAGTTTTGAGCAGTGCGTGTTGTTTGCCAGTTCTATGAGCGCGTGGTTGTATGTTTAACGCTGCCATTTCTATGATCACAGTAATTATGTCCCTACTGACACTGCTCTTCAGATTGGTTTTATCTTGTCGCACCGAGACACACGGCATCACAGTTTGTTAAGGGGCGTAACATTTCAATCACATGCTTGAGGTATTCAGCCAATCACAGTGCACTGGACAGCTGGCCTATCAGCATACACCTCGCTTTTCAGACCAATGAGCTTTGTAAAAATGTACGCATTTCAGAAAGGCGGGGCATATGGAGAAACAGTAATGTACAGTATGTGGAAAATAATGTGTTTTTTTAACCTTAAACTACATAAACATTTCATTACACCAAATACACTAAATAATTTTTAAGCAAAGTCATATGACCCCTTTAATATTTACAGGTTTTTCATGACTATGGGGACCATGATTAAGCTTATGTTATCTTTTTTAATTAGTTATATTCTTGGCCTGCAGCCTTTTAATAGAAATGCATATATTGCGCTGTGACAATTACTGCAGGAGAATCCAAATCTGAATAGAAGACATAAAATGTCAATAAGCCACAAAAATCACAGTGCTATTTTTAGAAAGGTGAAGTGTTTAGTTTGTTTAGATGGGAGGAATGATCAAATTTCAGGTTTAAGGCATTATTAAACTTTTTAATGCAGGTAATAAAATACCAATATCCTGTCTAACATCCCAGGTAGATCTTCTTCTGCACTGGGGACAGCTGTTTTTTCCAACAATTATGTAATATAATATCCTGAAAGCGCTAATGATTAGCTAACAATAAGTTTACTCACATGATCAATGATTTGGAAAACTTTGTGGGCAGCCCCTCTTGCACTAGAGAAGGACTGGATGTTAGGAGACGTTTGACCTATGCCGTAAGCCCCAATTACGACTGAGAAGAAAATCTAAAACAGAGGAACAGAATATGCACTCATGAGGCAATCTCATGCTTATTTAAAAGTCTGCTTTAAGTTCCCATGAAGAAAACATAACCACTTGCTATTTATGATGCAATAATTTTGGGGATTTCAATCCTATGATATTTGAAGCATGAACAATATGACTTTGGGCTTTAATCAGAAGACCACAGTGTCTTGTAATAACCCTGCTGTGACTCACAGTTAAAAGCATGCCGATATCATACTCTCCAGCCAGGATAAGAGTGCTGCCATACCAAAAGGCCAGTGCATAGGACATAAAGATCATAAAGAATGTGAAGCCCATAGCAATGTTCACAGTGATGGCCTTCCTTATGCCAATGTTCTTGGCATCCTCTAAGTTTTTGTGATACCTTGGAAGAACAGAAAAAAGTTATTTATTATCTTTGATGCAAAAAACATGATGATCAAACTGATTCCCCACCCTCTTCCCCAAGTTTATCCTATTCACCATATGGGACAACAAATTAAACTTTCAAGACCAGACAATAAAGTGATAAAACCAAGTTGTCTCCTTCGTAGCTACCTAATCTTTATGGTTCTAAGATGGTTTGGCAAATGAGCTGGTTTAGGCTTAGGTCATAGAAAGGTCAGGTGTTTATAACTCTGTGTCATGTACCACAAAACAACTATGTGTGTCCCCATCAGAATTCCACTAAGAAAAAGTGCTGACGTTCTTTGAGAAACAGGATGACTTTCAAACACACCTCAGTATCTCTTTCTTCTGTCCGCCAAAGGCAAAGACAGTTCTGATGGATGACAGCACTTCCTCAGCCACTGCTCCAGCCTTGGCGTAGGCCGTCTGTTCCCTCGACGTGAATGATGTCATCACCTAATGAGGCAGGGATACAATGTTGCTTTATCATTGCATCAAATAACTATATTAATCATTTTATTTATTTCATTTATGTTTTTGAAAGAAATCTCCTATGCTTACCAAGACTGCATTTATTTAATCAAAATACAGTAAAAACAATTTAACAGTTTAAATTAAATTTCACAATGATGACAAAGCTGAATTTTCAGCATCATTACTCCAGTCTTCAGTGTCACATGATCCTACAGAAATCATTCTAATATGCTGATTTGGTGCTCAAGAAACATTTCTTATTATTATCGATGTTGAAAACAGTTGTGCTGCCTAATATTTTTCTGGAAACTGACACGTTTTTTTCAAGATTTCTTTAACGAACAAAAAGTTCGAAAGAACAGCATTTATTTGAAATAGAAATAATTTATAACATTATAAATGTCTTTACTGTCACTTCTGATTAATTTAATGCATCCGTGCAGAATACCTTTTTTTTTTATCTTACTGGTGTCAAACTTACAGCTATAATATCCGTGTATTTGTCATTGTAGACCATTTACATTATTTTATTCTCTTTTCCAGCTAGGTAGAAAAGCATCCAGTAATAAACTAAAATAGGGCTCTTGAAGGGCTCAATGTGAGTCAGGAGCTTACTATGGATATAAAGATATTTCAACTCTTTATCTTTCCTTTTTATCCCACCTTTCCAATGATGGCAGCTGAGATCCCAAGTAAAGGGCTAATAGCAAGGATGACGAGGGTCAGCTTCCAGCCTTTGACAAAACCAATGATTATGCCAGCTAAAAAGGTGCTCAGACTCTGAAGCAACATGCCAAGCTTATCCCCAATGCCTTCATTTATTTTGTAGACATCACTGCAGAGAAAAAAAAAAAAGAGTGTGATGTAGGTATGTGTCATTGTGTGCATAATACGTTGATAAATGACTCTTATTATACATCATACTCTGTGAGGCGTGTGTTTAGCTGTCCTGTCTCATTGACATCAAACCAACCGATCTCCTGTTTCATGATGGAGTGAAAGAACTTCTTTCTAAGTTTCTTCACCTGACGTCCTGCAGCAAGTGTCCAAAAGGCCACCTGCATATATGCTGCCACCAAAACTACAAATCCCATGATGCTGTAGTTTATAGCATGCCTGAGATGGAGAAACAAGACTATCATACACTTAGAAAGATTTGTAAATTAAATTATAACATAAATCCAATGCAAAGCACAGTGGTCCTACCTTGTCATCTGCTCTCCTAAAGTCTCATTACTGGACTGTGGGAGGGTGACGTCTAGAAATTAAAAGACCATATGTTATTGTTAGTTTTAGGAAAACCTCACAGATTTCTTCATGAAACAACAGTATATTCATGAGACATAACATTTAGACACTCACTGGGTGGAAGGTTATCTGCTATTGTATCATCCACAAAGCTGTTTGTCATGTCTCCAAATACAATAACCATGAGAGGAAGAACTGCCCCATTGGCCATGGACATGATTGTGCCAAGCAGCATCAGAAAAATGTCGACACCATCTGCATAGCGAAACTGACACAAGGACACACTCCTTTGAGAATAAGTTTGTCTTAAAACATTTTGATATCTATTTTTATTAATATTGATATTTTTATTGAATATTAAAAATAAAATAAAAAACAGCTGCATGATCAAGCTCAGAATTACAATCTCATGATATGAGCATTAAAGCATTCATAGAAAACCTGCAATCAATCCCTAGACAGTTCAAGGGATTTAGTCTTAAAGCATTTTAGTGAAATGAGTCCATGAAATTTCAATCACAAAAAATTACTTCTCCACCACATCCATTTTTAATTTAGGCTTATTTAGTTTAATTTTATATTTAGTCGTAGTTAAAGCATTGTGGAAGTTTTAAAAAATATATATATTTAAAATAAAAAAGTATTTTTTTTTACCTAAAATGTATTAGGATATACACCTTTACGGCTGTGAAATAATTTATTTCACAAATCACAAATAATAGTAGTACTACAAATACTAATAATATATTTAATATTTCACTTACTATCTGAAATGGTCCCACCATTTCCACCTTTTCATTCTCGTCTTCCTTGCCATTCTTCTCACTGCTGGAAATAAATATCACAATTAAGCTTGAAAAATTTAAAAAGCAAAGAAAAAATAAATAAATACAATTAAATAATTCACCTAAAATAATAATAAATTAAATGTAAATATTTTTAATCATCCTGTCAGTAACTATATACAGTTTTTTACAGTTACATAGTTTTTCTTGTTGACTATAATGATCTAAAACTTATGTGAGATGAATATGTTATGCCAGGACATGAACCAATAAACCATAATTACAGCTCAAATTAATGTATTTGTAAGAACAAATGGCTCTTAAAACATCAATAAAACATCAATGTAATCTGCCTTGCTCTATAAAAATAAAGTCATTTACAGTACCTTACATCTCCATCCTCTTTTTGGCCATTTGATAGTTTCAGTTTATCCTTCTTGCCCATGTTTGCTGTTATTTCCGATCTGATAGTAGGTGTTAATCTGGAGTGTATGGTGTTTTTTTTTTTATTATTATTATTTTTTTAAGAACACAATATAACACACCTTACAATTACAGGCACCAAAAAAAAAAGTTTTCTGAGTTGACAGATTAAATACTGTTCTAACCTGCTAGCATACACAGAGGACTTCCTCCTACTCAATATTAACCATGTTAACAGGTCGCTTAACATATAACTTCAAGGTGCTATAACTGCCGAAGAGTTCAGAGTACTGAAATGATAAACTTTGCCGGTTCCACACTGAAATATGTGTGCTTTTAAGCGTTCAAAGTCCGAGAGTGTTCACGAACGTGACAGTTTGGAGCGAATACTGTTGCTTTAAATACTGTCGCGTTAAATAACGCTTATCGATCATTAAAGACAGAATATCCGTCCAAATACCATAGTTAAAATCGTAAATTAATTCGGAATCTCTTTCAGATAGTACACGTTATTCACAGTGGAAGCTTTTAAATTGTTTTTCATTTCGTTGAATCTTTTCTTTGACATGGCGAGGGGCGATACCACATGCAGAATATAGTTTAAAATAACTAAAGTGACTATTATTTTGTCCGAAAATTACAGTTACCGTACTAAATGTGAGGATATGAGGAATATAATGAAAGATACATACTGCTCAGATGCGGTCGTCCTATGGAGTCAAAACAGGGCCACATATAATAGCAAAATAATTTAAGTATTGCAAAAGAAAATAAAGTTTTGCAAACGAAAATTAAAGTATTGAGAAAAAAGAAATGTGCTTTTTGCAAACAAAAATAAAGAACTGCAAAATATAAATGAAACCGAGCAAAAACAATTATTTTGCAGTACATATTTTCCATGGGCATATCTACTAATTTATTTGCAACATTGCTTTTATTTTGTGTTTCAATCAAGTTTGAGCTTGTGATACCTTTTTTCCCTTTGCGCTTCACGTTTCTGTGCGTCTCACTTTCTGGCACTGCTTTGACATGGGGGTGGAGTCAAGGGACTGGCCATTAAACAACAAGCCTGGGCATGTCTCCCTGGAAGTGACGTCATTGGCCCAATGCAGTTATTTATTTTTGTTTACAAAAACCACAATGATTTTTCTCAATACTTTCATTTTCGTTTGCAAAACTTTTTTGTATTTTGCAATACATCAGTTGTTTTGCAAGTATATGTGGCCCTGTTTTGACTCTATATCATCCCAACAGGTGCCCTGCTGCTGTGCAGCGGGAGCGCAGAGGATCTTCTACCAGAGCACAGTTGTGCGCATGATTATACAGCCTTGAATTTACTTCTACTGCTGGTTACATCATTTACAATGTCCATGTCTGGTTACATCATTTACAATGTCTGTGTCTCATGGATCCCCTCCCTAAAGTGCTTTTGGACACTTTAATGATTGAAAGGCTTTTAAGATAGATGTTTGAGATTGTTTACCAAATTTGGCCTTGGTATTTTCCATGAATACAGTGCTTGGTCTCCAGTGATTTTTTCTTAAATATTAGAAAGCACATGTGTTGTTGTTGTGAAATATATTTGTTTTATGAACTTTTTTTTTTTTAACTAACCTAGCAGGGACAGCTAGTTTTAAACACATGTCTGTAGTACTGTATCCCCCCTCCCCAAATATGGATTTTGACCTGTCCTATGTCAGAGAGGTCTGTGTACTTTTGCATCCATTCATTTTTTCCTTTTTAACCTAGAAAATAAGTATGGAAAATTTGGTTTCTTAAGGGGAAGTCGTGGCCTAATGGTTAGAGAGTCTTGGGCTGGCAATACCATGACTGAGGTGCCCTTGAGCAAGGCACCGAACCACTAACTGCTCCCTGGGTGCCGCAGCATAAATAGCTGCCCACTGCTCCGGTTGTGTGTGTGTTCACTTTGAATGGATTAAATGAAGAGCATGAATTCTGAAAAAATTAAAAAATGATGATTAAAAATCATAAAAATGATACGATAGCCTACATAAATTTCTGGCCTTCTAGCGTCTATACAGTCATGGCCAAAAGTTTTGGCAGTGACATAAATTGTGTTTTGCAAAGTTTGCTGCTTCAGTATTTGTAGATTATTTTTCCACATGTTTCTATGCTATACTGAAAAACAATGATAAGCATATAAGTTTTAAAGACTTTTATTGGCAATATATGAGTAAATATTTACAGTGTTGACTCTTGTTCTTCATAACCTCTGCAATTTGCTCTGGCATGCTGGATATTAGCTTCTGGGCCAAATCTTTACTGATGGTAATCCATTCTTCCCTCATAGTTCTCAGAGTTGATCACAATTTGTGGGCTTCTGCTTGTGCACTCGCCTTTTGAGGACTGACCAAAGGTTCTCTGTGGTATTGAGAT